>NW_027182874.1:625000-695000 GCF_041146395.1 Eulemur rufifrons
TGGTTCCAAGAAGTATGCCATAGAGCTTTTGAAATAACCACTACGTGGAGAATTATTTGCCAATTTTTGCAGCACCTTTCACCATAATTGTGACAAGGTACTTCTCTGCCTCCTTAATCCCAAGATGGCTGCCAGGGAAAAAACTATGCTGAGGCCTAGCTCACTTGGTGTTGCCGATACTTGGTACGGGAGCGTGGAATAAAACCAGTCTTTCAAGTATCATTCCACCATCCTTTTTCCATTATTTTAAAAGGCATAGCACCATTTGCCAGTTAGCATAAGAATGAGTCACTGGAGGGGACGTTTTTGTGTGGGGTCGTGTGTTGTGTGTGGGGGGGCAAGCCCTCTGTCAGTCCAGTGGTTTGTTTTTATTATGCCCAGAGAGGAGAAGTGGGCATGTGTGTGGCAGGTGAAAAGTGCGGATCCTGTTTCAGACTTAGACTGAAACAGGATCCGCACTTTTCAGCCCGTTCCTTTAAGACTCCTTTGATTCATTCTCAATGATGGTGGAATGGTGGTGACCTCCTGGATTCGTGCTCCTGGAGTGGAAGGCATGGGTCTCCCACTGCCACAACCCTAGAGGTTCACTTCCCCACAAGAACGGTGGTGTGAATCCATGGAGAATCAGCGTGGGACAGAGAGAGAGAGCAAGAAAAGACTGAGGTGATTAGGGAAATAAATCACCAAAATCTGGAGAGTGCGGGATGGCCAATAGAGAAGGGAGCACGGGACAGCTGTACCCACCTCACCAGAGAGTGGGGTGGGTTCAGCCCCACAGGAAAGCATCTTGTTCCCCCTCTGACCTCCACACCCACTCAATTGAGGATCTGCCTGAAGTCGGTGCAGAATCGCCACGGGAGATGTGGGGCTCTGCAGAGAGGAGACATTGGCAGGAGGCATTTTGGACCCTGGAGTGCTGTGCGCAGCTGACGCACCTAGCAACTGTCTCCTATACGTGGGCGGTGGGGCTGCTTTGGTCCCGGCTCTAGCAGACGCCAAACTGCCTCGTATAGGTGGGCGGCTGGATTCTCCCGCTCCCCGGCTCCTCTGGCCTCTGCCGGTCCCTGAGCATTCAACCCCAGTGACAGTGATCTGCAGACGGGCGGCCGCCATTGTCGGGGTCCACAGCCTAAACGCTGAGGAGCGATTGGGTACCGGGCGGCTCCCTGGGCGGCTCCCTTCCCTAGTCCACGGACCCTGACTAGGAGCTCCACCTTTGTGTGAACACTGAGTGGTTCCCCAGTCACGAGAGAGTGGAGCGTGGACCTTGCAGACATTGGGGTGGGGCAGACCATCTCCCGTGGGAACTGCAGTGGCTGGGGCGCTGGGCGAATGAGGGCACCGCTCCACTCTCCCTATCCACTGTCTTTCTTGCAGAGAGAGACAGAAGCCACCTCGGGAGAGGAAGAGGGGCAGCCCCCCCAGCGGAGCTAGCAAAATCCTGAACAATATGTGAAGGGCTCCCCCTAGTGACAGAGGAGGCAGCTTACCTGGCACTCACAGCGTGCCCCTATCCAGACTAAAGCTGAAAGAAGGGATCTTAAGGATTCATTCAGATGGGAAGGGCTCAGCGAAGGAACTCTAGGAGTATAAAGAATCAAGCTGAAACCATGCCCTCAAAGAGGATTACTAGTTCTCCACCAATTAACACAAAGCAGATTCCAAATAGCAACATGTCACAGGAAGAATTTCAAACATGGATCATAAATACGCTGAACATTATGCAAGAAAAAATGGATAATCAACACAAAGAAACCACAAAAAAGATCCAGGACTTGGAAGAAAAATTCACCAAAGAAATTGAAATACTGAAGAAAAATCAAACTGAACTCCTGGAAATGAAAAATTTATTCAAGGAGCTACAAAACACAGTGGAAAGTCTCAAGAGCAGGGTAGATCAAACAGAAGAAAGAATCTCAGAGATCGAAGATAACACTTTCCAATTAAATAAGGCAGTCACAGAGTTAAAACAAAGAAACATGAGAAATAATCATAGTCTACAAGAAATGTGGGATTATGTAAAGAAGCCTAACGTGAGAGTTATCGGCATTCCTGAGGGTGAAGAAGACAATAAGCAAGGGTTGAATAAAGTATCTGAAGATATAATTGAGGAAAATTTCCCAGGCCTTGCCAAATCTCTAGATACATAGGTTCAAGAAGCTCAAAGAACCTCTGAGAGATTCATACCAAATAGGAAGACACCACGTCATGTAGTTATCAGACTGACCAAAATATCCACTAACGAGGCCCTTCTTCAATCTGTAAGGAGAAAAAAACAAGTAACATACAAAGGAAAGCCCATCCGAATCACGCCAGATTTCTCAACTGAAACCTTACAAGCAAGAAGAGATTGGAGCCCCATTCTCACTCTTCTGAAACAGAATAATGCCCAGCCTAGAATCCTGTACCCAGATAAGCTCAGTTTTATATATGAAGGTGAAATTAAGACATTCTCAGATAAACAAAAACTCAGAGAATTCACCAAGACAAGAGCAGCTTTCCAAGAAGTATTCAAAACAGAGTTACACGTGGTCCAGCACAAGAAGGACCTTCGAATGTAACACTAATCAAGAGATAAATATGAAAACACAGTTATCATAATGGCTCAAGAGAGAAAACAGATCAATGAAATTCAACCCAACATGAGGAACAGCAATCTGTCTCGCTTATCAGTTCTCTCATTAAATGTGAATGGATTGAATTCCCCACTCAAGAGACATGGACTGGCCCGATGGATAAAAAAGACATAAGCCAAGTATCTGCTGTCTTCAGGAAACTCATCTAACCTGCAAGGATGCATTTAGACTGAAAATAAAAGGGTGGAAATCAATATTCCAAGCAAATGGAACCCAAAAGAAAGCTGGCGTGGCAGTTCTAATCTCCGATAACGTAGTTTTTAAATCAACAAAAGTAAAGAAAGACAAAGATGGTTACTATATACTGGTGAAGGGTACAATTCAACAAGAAGACATAACTATACTTAACATATATGCACCCGATCTAGGTGCACCCAGATTCATAAAGCAAACCCTACTTGATCTGAACCAAATGATAGATAACAACACTTTAGTAGCCAGAGATTTTAACACGCCACTGACAGTTCAAGACAGATCCTCCAAACAAAAAATAAACAAAGAAATATTGGACGTATATAGAATGCTAGAACAAATGGGCCTGACTGACATCTACAGGACATTCTACCCAAATACTACTGAATATAAGTTCTTCTCATCAGCTCATGGGACATTCTCCAAGATTGACCATATCTTAGGACATAAAGCTTGTCTTAAAAAATTTAAAAATATAGAAATAATACCATGCAGCTTCTCGGATCACAGTGGAATAAAAGTAACAATGAACCCTAACAGAAATCCTCATTTCTACTCAAAGTCATGGAAGCTAAATAACCTTCTCCTGAACAATCATTTTATAAATGAAGAAATCAAGTCAGAAATCAAAAGATTCTCTGAATTAAACGACAAAGGAGATACAACTTATCAAAATCTGTGGGACACAGCTAAAGCAGTCCTGAGAGGAAAATTTATTTCCATAAATGCCTATACCAAAAAGACAGAAAACTTACAAATAGACAATCTAATGAATAGACTCAAAGAGCTGGAGAAGAAAGAAGAGACCAAACCCAAACCCAGCAGAAGGAAATTATTAAGATTAAATCAGAACTAAATGAAAAGGACCATAAGGGAGATTAAACCAAACCATAACGGAGATTAATAAAACCAAAAGTTGGTTCTTTGAAAAAATAAACAAAATTGACACACCTCTGGCTAAACTAACCAAGAGCAGAAAAGAAAAATCTCTTATAACCTCGATCAGGAACACGAAAGGAGTAATCACGACTGATGCCACAGAGATACATGATATCATCTATGAATTCTACAAAAATCTTTATGCACACAAATTAGAAAACCTGGAGGAAATGGACAAATTCTTATAAACACACAGCCTTCCCAGGCTCAACCAGGAAGACACAGAATTCCTGAATAGACCGATATCTAGATCTGAAATTGAAACAGCAATAAAAAACCTTCCCAAAAAGAAAAGCCCTGGACCAGATGGGTTCACACCTGAATTCTACCATACCTACAAAGAAGAACTGGTGCCCATCGTACATAAACTATTCTCCAATATAGAGAAGGATGGGATTCTCCCCAACACTTTTTACCAAGCCAACATAATCCTGATACCAAATCCAGGAAAGGATGCAACTAAAACAGAGAACTATAGACCAATTTCTCTTATGAATATAGATGCAAAAATTCTCAATAAAATTCTAACAAATCGAATCCAAGTGCTTATCAAAAAGTAATCCATCACGACCAAGTGGGCTTCATCCCAGAGATGCAGGGATGGTTTGACATATGGGAATGTAATTCATCACATAAATAGAAGCAAAAATAAAGATCAGATGATCCTCTCAATAGATGCAGAGAAAGCATTTGACAAAATTCAACACCCTTTTATGATAAGAACACTTAACAAAATAGGCATAGATGGGGCCTATATAAAAATGATACAAGCCATATACGACAAACCCTCAGCCAACATCATACTGAATGGGGAAAAACTGAAAGCATTCCCACTTCAAACTGGAACCAGACAAGGCTTACCACTGTCCCCATTACTTTTCTACATAGTATTGGAAGTCCTTGCAAGAGCTATCAGGCAAGAGAGCAGAATCAAGGGAGTTGAAATAGGGACAGAAGAGATCAAACTCTCACTCTTTGCTGATGATATGATGTTATATCTATAAAACCCCAAGGTTTCAACCAAGAGACTCCTGGAATTGATCAATGAATTCAGTAAAGTCTCAGGATAGAAAATCAATACACACAAATCAGAGGAATTCATATATGCCAATAACAGTCAAATGGAAAACCAAATTAAGGACTCAATACCCTTCAAAATAGCAACAAAGAAAATAAAATACCTAGGAATTTATTTAACTAAGGAGGTAAAGGACCTCTATAGGGAGAACTATGAAACACTGAGGAAGGAAATTGCAGAACATGTAAATAGGTGGAAAACCATACCATGCTCATGGATCGGTAGAATCAACATTGTTAA
Source organism: Eulemur rufifrons (assembly GCF_041146395.1). Taxonomy (NCBI): domain Eukaryota; kingdom Metazoa; phylum Chordata; class Mammalia; order Primates; family Lemuridae; genus Eulemur; species Eulemur rufifrons. The sequence continues at coordinate 630,086 of NW_027182874.1, forward strand.
AATGTCTATACTGCCCAAAGTTATCTACAGATTCAATGCAATCCTTATTAAATTACCAACATCTTTTTTCACAGACATAGAAAAAATAATTTTACGCTTTGTATGGAACCAGGGAAGACCCCGTTTAGCAAAAGCAATCTTAAACAACAAAAACAAAATGGGAAGTATTAATTTGCCAGACTTCAAACTATACTACAAGGCTGTGGTTCTTAAAACAGCCTGGTACTGGCACAAGTGCAGGGACACAGACCAGTGGAACAGAACAGAAAATCCCAATATAAAACCATCCTCATATAGCCATCTAATCTTTGACAAAGCAGACAAAAACATACTCTGGGGAAAAGATTCCTTATTTAATAAATGGTGCTGGGAAAACTGGATATCCACATGTAGAAGACTAAAACAGGACACACAAAAATCAAATCACAGTGGTTAACAGACTTAAACCTAAGGTCAGAAACTATTAGAATTCTAGAAGAAAATGTAGGAAAGACTCTTACAGACATTGGCCTAGGCAAAGAATTTATGAAGAAGACCCCTAAAGCAATCACAGCAACCACAAAAATAAATAAATGGGACCTGATCAAATTAAAAAGCTTCTGCACAGCCAAAGAAACAGTCACGAGAGTAAATGGACAACCTACAGAATGGGAAAAAATTTTCGCATACTACACATCAGATAAAGGACTGATAACAAGAATCTATTTAGAACTCAGAAAAATCAGTAAGAAAAAATCAAACAACCCTATCAAAAAGTGGGCAAAGGACATAAATAGAAATTTTTCAAAAGAAGATATAAAAATGGCTAACAAACATATGAAAAAGTGTTCAACATCTCTAATCATCAGGGAAATGCAAATCAAAACCACAATGAGATATCACTTAACTCCAGTAGGAATGGCCTTTATCAAAAAGTCCCAAAACTATACATGTTGGTGTGGGTGTGGCGAGATAGGTACATTCATAAACTGCTGGTGGGACTGTAAACTAGTGCAGCCCCTGTGGAAAGCAATGTGGAGATACCTTAAACAGATTCAAGTAGACCTACCATTCGATCCAGCAATTCCATTATTGGACATCTACCCAGAAGAACAAAAGTCATTCTATAAAAAAGACACCTGCACCTGAATGATTATAGCAGCACAATTCACAATCACAAAGATGTGGAAACAACCCAAATGCCCATCAATTCATGAATGGATTAGCAAAATGTGGTATATGTATACCATGGAATATTACTCAGCTATTAGAAATAATGGCGATATGGCATCTCTTTGGTTCTCCTGGAGAGAGCTGGATCCCATTCTATTAAGTGAAGTATCCCAAGAATGGAAAAATAAGCACCACATGTACTCACCAGCAAATTGGTTTCCCTGAGTGCACATTTGGGAACAACACCAATTGGGTATCGGACAGAGGTTGGGGCCGGGTGGAAGGGATGGGTGTATACCTACTTGATGAATGTGATGTGCACTGCCTGGGGAATGGACACCCTTCAAGTTCTAACTGGGGGGGATGGGGTGGGGGAGAGGAGGGGTGCACACCTACATGATGAATGTGATGTGCACTGACTAGGGAATGGACAAAATTGAAGCTCAGAATCGGGGGAAAGGGGAGGCATGGGGAATGTATATAGCCTGATCTTTTGTACCCCCATAATGAGCTAACAAACAAACAAACAAACAAAAAAGAATCGTTTGATTCATCAGCTGGGAATACACCATGGTTCTTTAAAGACCTCTATGCGTGGGCCCAGGTAACTGGCAAGTTCCAAGAAGTATGCCACAGAGCTTTTGAAATAACCACTACGTTGAGAATTATTTGCTAGTTTTTGCACCACCTTTCACCATAATTGTGATAAGGTTCGTCCGTGCCTCCTTCAACCCAAGATGGCTGGGGCGGACAAAAGTATGCTGAGGCCTAGTTCACTTGGTGTTGCCGATAGTTGGTACTGGAGCCTGGCAAGAAGCCATGTTATTAAGAGTCATTCCACCATCCTTTCTCCATCATTTTAAAAGGCAGAACACCTTTTTCCAGTTATCATAAGAATGAGTTGCTGGAGGGGACGTTTTTGAGTGGGGTCGGGTGGTGCGTTGAGGGGAAGGCTCTCTGTCTGTCTGGTGGTTTGTCTTTATTATGCCCAAGGAGGAGAGGTGGGCATGTGTGTGGCAGGTGAAAAGTACGGATCCTGTTTCAGTCTTAGACTGAAACAGGATCCGCACTTTTCAGCCAGTTCCTTTACGAATCCTTTGATTCATCAGCTGGGAATCCACCATGGCTGTCGAGACCCCTCTATGTGTGGGTCCAGGTAACTGGCTAGTTCCAAGATGTATGCCGCAGAGCTTTGGAAATAACCACTACATTGAGTATTATTTGCCAGTTTTTGCAGCAACTTTCACAAAGATTGTGAAAAGGTTAGGCAGTGCATCCTGAAACCCAAGCTGGCTTCCACAGAAAAAACTACGGTTAGGCCAATCTCCCTTGGAATTGCCGATAATTGGTACTGGTCCGTGGCAAGAAGCCATTCCTTTAAGTATCATTCCACCTTCCTTTCACAACTATTTTAAAAGGCAGAGCACCTATTGCCATTTAGCTTAAGGATGAGTCGCTGGAGGAAACGTTTTTGTGTGGGGTGGGAGAGGCAGAGCCAGGCCCTCTGTCAGTCCAGTGGTTTGTTTTTATTATCCCCGGAGAGGAGAAGTGGACATGTGTGTGGCAAGTGAAAAGTGTGGATCCTGTTTCAGTCTTAGACTGATACAGGATCGGCACTTTTCATCCTGTTCCTTTAAGAATCCTTTGCTTCATCAGCTGGGAATCCACCATAGTTCTCTACACCCCACTATGTGTGGACCCACTTAACAGGCTAGTTCAAAGAAGTATGCCACAGAGCATTTGAAATAACCACTACCATGGAAATTATTTGCCAGCTTTTCCAGCACTTTTACCATAATTTTGATAAGGTTCATTTGTGCTTCCTTAAACCCTAGATGGCTTCCATGGACAAACCTATACTGAGGGTTCTCTCGCTTGGTGTTGCCAATACTTGGTACGGGAGTCTGACAAGAATCCAGTCTTTTAATTATCATTGCCCCATCCTTTCTCCCTTATATTAAAAGGTGAGCAACTTTCGGCAGTTAGCATAAGGATGAGTCAACGGAGGGGACGTTTTTGGGTGGGATCGGGGTGGTTTGGGGGACAGTCCCTCTGTCAGTCTGGTTGTTTGTGTTTATTATGCCCAGACAGGGAAGTGGATATATTTGTGGCAGGTGAAATGTGCGGATCCTGTTTCAGTTAGACTGAAACAGTATCCGCACTTTTCAGCCGGTTCCATTAAAAATCCTTTGATTCATCAGCTGGGAATCCACCATGGTTCCTTAGAACCCTCCATGCATGGGCCCATGAACTGGCCTGTACCAAGATGTATGCTGCACAGCTTTTGAGATAAACACTACGTGTAGAATTATTTGCCAGTTTCTGCAGCACATATCACCATAATTGTGATAAGGATCGTCTGTGCCTCCTTAAACACAAGATGGCTGCCAGGGAGAAAACTATGCTGAGGCCTAGGTCACTTGGATTTCACGACACTTGTTACTGGAGGCTGGAAGGAGGCCATTCTTTTAAGTATCATTCCACCATACTTTCCCCATTATTTTAAAATGCACGGAAACCTTTGCAAGTTAGCATAATAATTAGTAGCTGGAGGGGACATTTTTATTTGTGGGGTCGGTGTGGGTGGGGGGCGCAGGCCCTCTGTCAGTTCGCTGGATGGTTTTTATTTTCCCCAGACCGGAGAAGTGGGCATGTGTGTGGCAGGTAAAAAGTTCGGACCCCGTTTCTGTCTTAGACTGAAACAGAAACCGCACTTTTCACCCCGTTCCATTAAGAATCCCTTGCTTCATCAGCTGGGAATCCACCATGGGCCTCTAGACTGCTCTATGCGTGGGCCCAGTTAACTGGCTAGTTCAAAGAATTATGCCGCAGAGCTTTTCAAGTAACCACTACCATGAGAATTACTTGACCGCTTTTGCAGCACCTTTCACCATAATTGTGATAAGGTTCATCTGTGCCTCCTTAAACCCAAGATGGCTGCCAGGGACAAACGTGTGCTGAGGCCTAGGTGACTTGCTGTTGCCAATACTTGGTATGGGAGTCTGGCAATAAGCCAGTCTTTTAGGTATAATTCCACCATTCTATCTCCATTATTTTAAAAGGCAGAGGACGTATTGCCAGATAGCATAAGGATCAGTCGCTGGAGGGCACGATTTTGTGTGGGGTGGTGGGGGGCGGGGGCAGGCCATCTGTCAATCCGATGGGTTGTTTTTGTTATCCCTAGAGAGGAGAAGTGGGCATGTGTGTTGCAGGCAAAAAGTCCGAATCCTGTTTCAGTCAGGATCTGCACTTTTCAGCCTGTTCCTTTAAGAATCCTTAGATTCATCACCTTGGAATCCACCATGGTTCTCTAGACCCCTCTATGCGTGGGCCCAGGTAACAGGCTTCTTCCAAGAAGTATGCCACAGAGCTTTTGAATTAAACAGTACGTTGAGAATTATTTGCCGGGTCTTCAGCACGTTTAAACATAATTATGATAAAGTTTGTATATGCCTCCTTAAACCCAACATGGCTGCCACGGGCATAACTATGCTGAGGCATAGCTGACTTGGTGTTGCCTATTTTTGTTAGTGGAGACTGACAAGAAGCCATTCTTCTAAGTATCATCCCACCACCATTTTTCCATTGTTTTAAAATGCAGGGAAATTTTGCAAGTTAGCATTGTAATTAGTAGCTGGAGGGTACGGTTTTTTTTGTGTGTGTGTATGTGGTCGATGTGGATGGGGGGGTCAGGCCCTCTGTCAGTTCGCTGGTTAGTTTTTATTATCCCCAGAGAGGAGAAGTGGGCATGTGTTTGGCAGGTGAAAAGGGCGGATTCTGTTTCAGAGAATTAACGATGATCCCCATGGTCATCCCGTTCCTTTAATAATCCTTTACTTCATCAGCTGGAAATCCACCATGGTTCTATATACTCCTCTTTGCGTGGGAACAGGTAACTGCCGTGTTCCAAGAAGTATGCCGCAGAGCTTTTCAATTAACCACTACGTTGAAAATTATTTGCAGGTGTTCAGCGTTTTACCATAATTGTGAGAACCTTTGTTTGTGCCTCCTGAAACCCAAGAAGGCTGCGATGGACATAGCTATGCTGAGGAGTAGCTGACTTGGTGTTGCCTATTTTTGTTAGTGGAGACTGACAGGAAGCAATTCTTCTAAGTATCATCCCACCACCATTTTTCCATTGTTTTAAAATGCAGGGAAATTTTGCAAGTTAGCATTATAATTAGTAGCTGGAGGGTACGGGTTTTTTTTTGTGTGTGTGGTCGATGTGGATGGGGGGGTCAGGCCCTCTGTCAGTTCGCTGGTTAGTTTTTATTATCCCCAGAGAGGAAAAGTGGCCATGTGTTTGGCAGGTGAAAAGGGCGGATTCTGTTTCAGAGAATTAACGATGATCCCCATGGTCATCCTGTTCCTTTAATAATCCTTTACTTCATCAGCTGGAAATCCACCATGGTTCTATATACTCCTCTTTGCGTGGGAACAGGTAACTGCCTTGTTCCAAGAAGTATGCCGAAGAGCTTTTCAATTAACCAGTATGTTGAAAATTATTTGCAGGTGTTCAGCGTTTCACCATAATTGTGAGAACCTTTGTTTGTGCCTCCTGAAACCCAAGAAGGCTGCGACGGACATAACTATGCTGAGGAGTAGCTGACTTGGTGTTGCCTATCTTTGTTAGTGGAGACTGACAAGAAGCCATTCTTCTAAGTATCATCCCACCACCATTTTTCCATTGTTTTAAAATGCAGGGAAATTTTGCAAGTTAGCATTATAATTAGTAGCTGGAGGGTACGGTTTTTTTTGTGTGAGTGTGGTCGATGTGGATGGGGGGGTCAGGCCCTCTGTCAGTTCGCTGGTTAGTTTTTATTATCCCCAGAGAGGAGAAGTGGGCATGTGTTTGGCAGGTGAAAAGGGCGGATTCTGTTTCAGAGAATTAACGATGATCCCCATGGTCATCCCGTTCCTGTAATAATCCTTTACTTCATCAGCTGGAAATCCACCATGGTTCTATATACTCCTCTTTGCGTGGGAACAGGTAACTGGCTTGTTCCAAGAAGTATGCCGCAGAGCTTTTCAATTAACCACTACGTTGAAAATTATTTGCAGATATTCACCGTTTCACCATAATTGTGAGAACTTTTGTTTGTGCCTCCTGAAACCCAAGAAGGCAGCGACGGACATAACTATGCTGAGGAGTAGCTGACTTGGTGTTGCCTATTTTTGTTAGTGGAGACTGACAAGAAGCCATTCTTCTAAGTATCATCCCACCACCATTTTTCCATTGTTTTAAAATGCAGGGAAATTTTGCAAGTTAGCATTATAATTAGTAGCTGGAGGGTACGGTTTTTTTTTTTTGTGTGGTCGATGTGGATGGTGGGGGTCAGGCCCTCTGTCAGTTCGCTGGTTAGTTTTTATTATCCCCAGAGAGGAGAAGTGGGCATGTGTTTGATAGGTGAAAAGGGCGGATTCTGTTTCAGACAATTAACGATGATCCCCATGGTCATCCCGTTCCTTTAATAATCCTTTACTTCATCAGCTGGAAATCCACCATGGTTCTATATACTCCTCTTTGCGTGGGAACAGGTAACTGGCTTGTTCCAAGAAGTATGCCGCAGAGCTTTTCAATTAACCACTACGTTGAAAATTATTTGCAGGTGTTCAGCATTTCACCATAATTGTGATAACGTGTGTTTGTGCCTCCTGAAACCCAAGAAGGCTGCGACGAACATAACTATGCTGAGGAGTAGCTGACTTGGTGTTGCCTATTATTGTTAGTGGAGACTGACAAGAAGCCATTCTTCTAAGTATCATCCCACCACCATTATTCCATTGTTTTAAAATGCAGGGAAATTTTGCAAGTTAGCATTATAATTAGTAGCTGGAGGGTACGGTTTTTTTTTTTGTGTGTGGTCGATGTGGATGGGGGGGGTCAGGCCCTCTGTCAGTTCACTGGTTAGTTTTTATTATCCCCAGAGAGGAGAAGTGGGCATGTGTTTGGCAGGTGAAAAGGGCGGATTCTGTTTCAGAGAATTAACGATGATCACCATGGTCATCCCGTTCCTTTAATAATCCTTTACTTCATCAGCTGGAAATCCACCATGGTTCTGTATACTCCTCTTTGCGTGGGAACAGGTAACTGCCTTGTTCCAAGAAGTATGCCGCAGAGCTTTTCAAATAATCACTACGTTGAAAATTATTTGCAGATGTTCAGCGTTTCACCATAATTGTGAGAACCTTTGTTTGTGCCTCCTGAAACCCAAGAAGGCTGCGATGGACATAGCTATGCTGAGGAGTAGCTGACTTGGTGTTGCCTATTTTTGTTAGTGGAGGCAGACAAGAAGCCATTCTTCTAAGTATCATCCCATCACCATTTTTCCATTGTTTTAAAATGCAGGGAAATTTTGCAAGTTAGCATTATAATTAGTAGCAGGAGGGTACGGTTTTTTTTTTTGTGTGTGGTCGATGTGGATGGGGGGGTCAGGCCCTCTGTCAGTTCGCTGGTTAGTTTTTATTATCCCCAGAGAGGAGAAGTGGGCATGTGCTTGGCAGGTGAAAAGGGCAGATTCTGTTTCAGAGAATTAACGATGATCCTCATGGTCATCCCGTTCCTTTAATAATTCTTTACTTCATCAGCTGGAAATCCACCATGGTTCTATATACTCCTCTTTGCGTGGGAAGAGGTAACTGCCTTGTTCCAAGAAATATGCCGCAGAGCTTTGCAATTAACCACTACGTTGAAAATTATTTGCAGGTGTTCAGCGTTTCACCATAATTGTGAGAACCTTTGTTTGTGCCTCCTGAAACCCAAGAAGGCTGCGAAGGACATAACTATGCTGAGGAGTAGCTGACTTGGTGTTGCCTATTTTTGTTAGTGGAGACTGACAAGAAGCCATTCTTCTAAGTATCATCCCACCACCATTTTTCCATTGTTTTAAAATGCAGGGAAATTTTGCAAGTTAGCATTATAATTAGTAGCTGGAGGGTACGGTTTTTTTTTTTTTGTGTGGTCGATGTGGATGGTGGGGGTCAGGCCCTCTGTCAGTTCGCTGGTTAGTTTTTATTATCCCCAGAGAGGAGAAGTGGGCATGTGTTTGGCAGGTGAAAAGGGCGGATTCTGTTTCAGAGAATTAACGATGATCCCCATGGTCATCCCTTTCCTTTAATAATCCTTTACTTCATCAGCTGGAAATCCACCATGGTTCTCTATACTCCTCCTTGCGTGGGAACAGGTAACTGCCTTGTTCCAAGAAGTATGCCGCAGAGCTTTTCAATTAACCACTACGTTGAAAATTATTTGCAGGTGTTCAGCGTTTCACCATAATTGTGAGAACCTTTGTTTGTGCCTCCTGAAACCCAAGAAGGCTGCGACGGACATAACTATGCTGAGGCGTAGCTGACTTGGTTTTGCCTATTTTTGTTAGTGGAGACTGACAAGGATCCATTCTTGTAAGTATCATCTCACCATCATTTTTCCATTGTTTAAAAATGCAGGAAAATTTTGCAAGTTAGCATTACAATTAGTAGCTGGAGGCTACGGTGTTTTTTGTTTTTTTTTTTTCCTGTGGGGTCGGTGTGGATGTGTTGGTCAGGCCCTCTGTCAGTTCCCCGGTTGGTTTTTATTATCCCCAGAGAGGAGAAGTGGGTATTAGTATGGCAGGTGAAAACTGCGGATCTGTTTCAGAGAATTAAACAGGATCCGCATGGTAATCCCGTTCCTTTAAGAATCCTTTGCTTCATGAGCTGGGAATCCACCATGGTTCTATATACTTGTCTATGCGTGGGCACAGGAAACTGGCTAGTTCCAAGAAGTATGCCTCAGAGCTTTTCAATGAACCAGTATGTTGACAATCCTTTGCAGGTTTTCAGCGTTTCACCATAATTGTGATAACGTGTGTATGTGCCTACTGAAACCAAATATGGCTGCTACGGACATAACTATGCTGAGGCGTAGCTGACTTGGTGTTGCCTATTTTTGTCAGTGGAGACTGACAAGAAGCCATTCTTCTAAGTATCATCCCACCATCATTTCTCCATTGTTTAAAAATGCAGGGAAATTTTGCAAATTGGCATTATAATTAGTAGCTGGAGGGTACTTTTTTGTTTTGTGGGGTCCGTCAGGATGGGTGTTCAGCCCCTCTGTCAGATCGCTGGTTTGTTTTTATTATCCCCAGAGAAGAGTAGTGGGCATGTGTTTGGAAGGTGAAAAGTGCGGATTCTGTTTCAGAGAATTAAACAGGATCCGCATGGTCATCTCATTCCTTTAAGAATCCTTTGCTTCATCAGCTGGGATTCCACCATGTTTCTATATACTCCTCTATGCGTGGGCACAGGTACCTAGCTTGTTCCAAGAATTATGCTGGAGAGTTTTCAAATTAACCAGTACGTTGAAAATTATTTGCAGGTTTTCAGCGTTTCACCATAATTTTGATAACGTTTGTATGTCCCTCCTGAAACCCAAGAAGGCTGCGACGGACATAACTATGCTGAGGAGTAGCTGACTTGGTGTTGCCTATTTTTGTTAGTGGAGACAGACAAGAAGCCATTCTTCTAAGTATCATCCCACCACCATTTTTCCATTGTTTTAAAATGCAGGGAAATTTTGCAAGTTAGCATTATAATTAGTAGCTGGAGGGTACGGTTTTTTTTTTTTTGTGTGTGGTCAATGTGGATGGGGGGGGGGGGTCAGGCCCTCTGTCAGTTCGCTGGTTAGTTTTTATTATCCCCAGAGAGGAGAAGTGGGCATGTGTTTGGCAGGTGAAAAGGGCGGATTCTGTTTCAGAGAATTAACGATGATCCCCATGGTCATCCCGTTCCTTTAATAATCCTTTACTTCATCCGCTGGAAATCCACCATGGTTCTATATACTCCTCTTTGCGTGGGAACAGGTAACTGGCTTGTTCCAAGAAGTATGCCGCAGAGATTTTCAATTAACCACTACGTTGAAAATTATTTGCAGATGTTCAGCGTTTCACCATAATTGTGAGAACCTTTGTTTGTGCCTCCTGAAACCCAAGAAGGCTGCGACGGACATAAATATGCTGAGGAGTAGCTGACTTGGTGTTGCCTATTTTTGTTAGTGGAGACTGACAAGAAGCCATTCTTCTAAGTATCATCCCACCACCATTTTTCCATTGTTTTAAAATGCAGGGAAATTTTGCAAGTTAGCATTATAATTAGTAGCTGGAGGGTACGGTTTTCCTTTTTTTTGTGTGTGGTCGATGTGGATGGGGGGGGGTCAGGCCCTCTGTCACTTCGCTGGTTAGTTTTTATTATCCCCAGAGAGGAGAAGTGGGCATGTGTTTGGCAGGTGAAAAGGGCGGATTCTGTTTCAGAGAATTAACGATGATCCCCATGGTCATCCCGTTCCTTTAATAATCCTTTACTTCATCAGCTGGAAATCCACCATGGTTCTCTATACTCCTCTTTGCGTGGGAACAGGTAACTGGCTTGTTCCAAGAATTATGCCGCAGAGCTTTTCAATTAACCACTACGTTGAAAATTATTTGCAGGTTTTCAGCGTTTCACCATAATTTTAATAACTTTTGTATGTCCCTCCTGAAACCCAAGAAGGCTGCGACGGACATAACTATGCTGAGGAGTAGCTGACTTGGTGTTGCCTATTTTTGTTAGTGGAGACAGACAAGAAGCCATTCTTCTAAGTATGATCCCACCACCATTATTCCGTTGTTTTAAAATGCAGGGAAATTTTGCAAGTTAGCATTATAATTAGTAGCTGGAGGGTACGGTATTTTTTTTTTGTGTGTGGTCGATGTGGATGGGGGGGGTCAGGCCCTCTTTCAGTTCGCTGGTTAGTTTTTATTATCCCCAGAGAGGAGAAGTGGGCATGTGTTTGGCAGGTGAAAAGGGTGGATTCTGTTTCAGAGAATTAACGATGATCCCCATGGTCATCCCGTTCCTTTAATAATCCTTTACTTCATCAGCTGGAAATCCACCATGGTTCTATATACTCCTCTTAGCGCGGGAACAGATAACTGCCTTGTTCCAAGAAGTATGCCGCAGAGCTTTTCAATTAACCACTACGTTGAAAATTATTTGCAGGTGTTCAGCGTTTCACCATAATTGTGAGAACCTTTGTTTGTGCTTCCTGAAACCCAAGAAGGCTGCGACGGACATAACTATGCTGAGGAGTAGCTGACTTGGTGTTGCCTATTTTTGTTAGTGGAGACTGACAAGAAGCCATTCTTCTAAGTATCATCCCACCACCATTTTTCCATTGTTTTAAAATGCAGGGAAATTTTGCAAGTTAGCATTATAATTAGTAGCTGGAGGCTACGGTTTTTTTTTTTTTTTTTTTTCCTCTGGGGTCGGTTTGGATGTGTTGGTCAGGCCCTCAGTCAGTTCCCCGGTTGGTTTTTATTATCCCCAGAGAGGAGAAGTGGGTATTAGTATGGCAGGTGAAAACTGCGGATCTGTTTCAGAGAATTAAACAGGATCCGCATGGTAATCCCGTTCCTTTAAGAATCCTTTGCTTCATGAGCTGGGAATCCACCATGGTTCTATATACTTGTCTATGCGTGGGCACAGGAAACTGGCTAGTTCCAAGAAGTATGCCTCAGAGCTTTTCAATTAACCACTATGTTGACAATCCTTTGCAGGTTTTCAGCGTTTCACCATAATTGTGATAACGTGTGTATGTGCCTACTGAAACCAAATATGGCTGCTACGGACATAACTATGCTGAGGCGTAGCTGACTTGGTGTTGCCTATTTTTGTCAGTGGAGACTGACAAGAAGCCATTCTTCTAAGTATCATCCCACCATCATTTCTCCATTGTTTAAAAATGCAGGGAAATTTTGCAAATTGGCATTATAATTAGTAGCTGGAGGGTACTTTTTTGTTTTGTGGGGTCGGTCAGGATGGGTGTTCAGCCCCTCTGTCAGATCGCTGGTTTGTTTTTATTATCCCCAGAGAAGAGTAGTGGGCATGTGTTTGGAAGGTGAAAAGTGCGGATTCTGTTTCAGAGAATTAAACAGGATCCGCATGGTCATCTCATTCCTTTAAGAATCTTTTGCTTCATCAGCTGGGATTCCACCATGTTTCTATATACTCCTCTATGCGTGGGCACAGGTACCTAGCTTGTTCCAAGAATTATGCTGGAGAGTTTTCAAATTAACCAGTACGTTGAAAATTATTTGCAGGTTTTCAGCGTTTCACCATAATTTTGATAACGTTTGTATGTCCCTCCTGAAACCCAAGAAGGCTGCGACGGACATAACTATGCTGAGGAGTAGCTGACTTGGTGTTGCCTATTTTTGTTAGTGGAGACAGACAAGAAGCCATTCTTCTAAGTATCATCCCACCACCATTTTTCCATTGTTTTAAAATGCAGGGAAATTTTGCAAGTTAGCATTATAATTAGTAGCTGGAGGGTACGGTTTTTTTTTTTTTGTGTGTGGTCAATGTGGATGGGGGGGGGGTCAGGCCCTCTGTCAGTTCGCTGGTTAGTTTTTATTATCCCCAGAGAGGAGAAGTGGGCATGTGTTTGGCAGGTGAAAAGGGCGGATTCTGTTTCAGAGAATTAACGATGATCCCCATGGTCATCCCGTTCCTTTAATAATCCTTTACTTCATCCGCTGGAAATCCACCATGGTTCTATATACTCCTCTTTGCGTGGGAACAGGTAACTGGCTTGTTCCAAGAAGTATGCCGCAGAGATTTTCAATTAACCACTACGTTGAAAATTATTTGCAGATGTTCAGCGTTTCACCATAATTGTGAGAACCTTTGTTTGTGCCTCCTGAAACCCAAGAAGGCTGCGACGGACATAAATATGCTGAGGAGTAGCTGACTTGGTGTTGCCTATTTTTGTTAGTGGAGACTGACAAGAAGCCATTCTTCTAAGTATCATCCCACCACCATTTTTCCATTGTTTTAAAATGCAGGGAAATTTTGCAAGTTAGCATTATAATTAGTAGCTGGAGGGTACGGTTTTCGTTTTTTTTGTGTGTGGTCGATGTGGATGGGGGGGGGGTCAGGCCCTCTGTCACTTCGCTGGTTAGTTTTTATTATCCCCAGAGAGGAGAAGTGGGCATGTGTTTGGCAGGTGAAAAGGGCGGATTCTGTTTCAGAGAATTAACGATGATCCCCATGGTCATCCCGTTCCTTTAATAATCCTTTACTTCATCAGCTGGAAGTCCACCATGGTTCTCTATACTCCTCTTTGCGTGGGAACAGGTAACTGGCTTGTTCCAAGAAGTATGCCGCAGAGCTTTTCAATTAACCACTACGTTGAAAATTATTTGCAGGTTTTCAGCGTTTCACCATAATTTTAATAACTTTTGTATTTCCCTCCTGAAACCCAAGAAGGCTGCGACGGACATAACTATGCTGAGGAGTAGCTGACTTGGTGTTGCCTATTTTTGTTAGTGGAGACAGACAAGAAGCCATTCTTCTAAGTATGATCCCACCACCATTTTTCCGTTGTTTTAAAATGCAGGGAAATTTTGCAAGTTAGCATTATAATTAGTAGCTGGAGGGTACGGTATTTTTTTTTTGTGTGTGGTCGATGTGGATGGGGGGGGTCAGGCCCTCTGTCAGTTCGCTGGTTAGTTTTTATTATCCCCAGAGAGGAGAAGTGGGCATGTGTTTGGCAGGTGAAACGGGCGGATTCTGTTTCAGAGAATTAACGATGATCCCCATGGTCATCCCGTTCCTTTAATAATCCTTTACTTCATCAGCTGGAAATCCACCATGGTTCTATATACTCCTCTTAGCGCGGGAACAGATAACTGCCTTGTTCCAAGAAGTATGCCGCAGAGCTTTTCAATTAACCACTACGTTGAAAATTATTTGCAGGTGTTCAGCGTTTCACCATAGTTGTGAGAACCTTTGTTTGTGCTTCCTGAAACCCAAGAAGGCTGCGACGGACATAACTATGCTGAGGAGTAGCTGACTTGGTGTTGCCTATTTTTGTTAGTGGAGACTGACAAGAAGCCATTCTTCAAAGTATCATCCCACCACCATTTTTCCATTGTTTTAAAATGTAGGGAAATTTTGCAAGTTAGCATTATAATTAGTAGCTGGAGGGTACGTTTTTTTTTTTTGTGTGTGTGGTTGATGTGGATGGGGGGGGGTCAGGCCCTCTGTCAGTTCGCTGGTTAGTTTTTATTATCCCCAGAGAGGAGAAGTGGGCATGTGTTTGGCAGGTGAAAAGGGCGGATTCTGTTTCAGAGAATTAACGATGATCCCCATGGTCATCCCTTTCCTTTAATAATCCTTTACTTCATCAGCTGGATATCCACCATGGTTCTCTATACTCCTCTTTGCGTGGGAACAGGTAACTGCCTTGTTCCAAGAAGTATTCCGCAGAGCTTTTCAATTAACCACTACGTTGAAAATTATTTGCAGGTGTTCAGCGTTTCACCATAATTGTGAGAACCTTTGTTTGTGCCTCCTGAAATCCACGAAGGCTGCGACGGACATATCTATGCTGAGGAGTAGCTGACTTGGTGTTGCCTATTTTTGTTAGTGGAGACTGACAAGAAGCCATTCTTCTAATATCATCCCACCACCATTTTTCCATTGTTTCAAAATGCAGAAGAAGGCTGCGACGGACATAACTATGCTGAGGAGTAGCTGACTTGGTGTTGCCTATATTTGTTAGTGGAGACTGACAAGAAGCCATTCTTCTAAGTATCATCCCACCACCATTTTTCCATTGTTTTAAAATGCAGGGAAATTTTGCAAGTTAGCATTTTAATTAGTAGCTGGAGGCTACTGTTTTTTTTTTGTGTGTGGTCGATGTGGATGGGGGGGGGGTCAGGCCCTCTGTCAGTTCGCTGGTTAGTTTTTATTATCCCCAGAAAGGAGAAGTGGCCATGTGTTTGGCAGGTGAAAAGGGCGGATTCTGTTTCAGAGAATTAACGATGATCCCCATGGTCTTCCCGTTCCTTTAATAATGCTTTACTTCATCAGCTGGAAATCCACGATGGTTCTCTATACTACTCTTTGCGTGGGAACAGGTAACTGGCTTGTTCCAAGAAGTATGCCGCAGAGCTTTTCAATTAACCACTACGTTGAAAATTTTTGCAGGTGTTCAGCGTTTCACCATAATTGTGAGAACCTTTGTTTGTGCCTCCTGAAACCCAAGAAGGCAGCGACGGACATAACTATGCTGAGGAGTAGCTGACTTGGTGTTGCCTATTTTTGTTAGTGGAGACTGACAAGAAGCCATTCTTCTAAGTATCATCCCACCACCATTTTTCCATTGTTTTAAAATGCAGGGAAATTTTGCAAGTTAGCATTATAATTAGTAGCTGGAGGCTACGGTGTTTTTTTTTTTTTTTTTCCTGTGGGGTCGGTTTGGATGTGTTGGTCAGGCCCTCAGTCAGTTCCCCGGTTGGTTTTTATTATCCCCAGAGAGGAGAAGTGGGTATTAGTATGGCAGGTGAAAACTGCGGATCTGTTTCAGAGAATTAAACAGGATCCGCATGGTAATCCCGTTCCTTTAAGAATCCTTTGCTTCATGAGCTGGGAATCCACCATGGTTCTATATACTTGTCTATGCGTGGGCACAGGAAACTGGCTAGTTCCAAGAAGTATGCCTCAGAGCTTTTCAATTAACCACTATGTTGACAATCCTTTGCAGGTTTTCAGCGTTTCACCATAATTGTGATAACGTGTGTATGTGCCTACTGAAACCAAATATGGCTGCTACGGACATAACTATGCTGAGGCGTAGCTGACTTGGTGTTGCCTATTTTTGTCAGTGGAGACTGACAAGAAGCCATTCTTCTAAGTATCATCCCACCATCATTTCTCCATTGTTTAAATATGCAGGGAAATTTTGCAAATTGGCATTATATTTAGTAGCTGGAGGGTACTTTTTTGTTTTGTGGGGTCGGTCAGGATGGGTGTTCAGCCCCTCTGTCAGATCGCTGGTTTGTTTTTATTATCCCCAGAGAAGAGTAGTTGGCATGTGTTTGGCAGGTGAAAAGTGCGGATTCTGTTTCAGAGAATTAAACAGGATCCGCATGGGCATCTCATTCCTTTAAGAATCCTTTGCTTCATCAGCTGGGATTCCACCATGTTTCTATATACTCCTCTATGCGTGGGCACAGGTACCTAGCATGTTCCAAGAAATATGCTGGAGAGTTTTCAAATTAACCAGTACGCTGAAAATTATTTGCAGGTTTTCAGCGTTTCACCATAATTTTGATAACGTTTGTATGTCCCTCCTGAAACCCAAGAAGGCTGCGACGGACATAACTATGCTGAGGAGTAGCTGACTTGGTGTTGCCTATTTTTGTTAGTGGAGACAGACAAGAAGCCATTCTTCTAAGTATCATCCCACCACCATTTTTCCATTGTTTTAAAATGCAGGGAAATTTTGCAAGTTAGCATTATAATTAGTAGCTGGAGGGTACGGTTTTTTTTTTTTTGTGTGTGTGGTCGATGTGTATGGGGGGGGGGTCAGGCCCTCTGTCAGTTCGCTGGTTAGTTTTTATTATCCCCAGAGAGGAGAAGTGGGCATGTGTTTGGCAGGTGAAAAGGGCGGATTCTGTTTCAGAGAATTAACGATGATCCCCATGGTCATCCCGTTCCTTTAATAATCCTTTACTTCATCAGCTGGAAATCCACCATGGTTCTATATACTCCTCTTAGCGTGGGAACAGATAACTGCCTTGTTCCAAGAAGTATGCCGCAGAGCTTTTCAATTAACCACTACGTTGAATATTATTTGCAGGTGTTCAGCGTTTCACCATAATTGTGAGAACCTTTGTTTGTGCCTCCTGAAACCCAAGAAGGCTGCGATGGACATAACTATGCTGAGGAGTAGCTGACTTGGTTTTGCCTATTTTTGTTAGTGGAGACTGACAAGAAGCCATTCTTCTAAGTATCATCCCACCACCATTTTTCCATTGTTTTAAAATGCAGGGAAATTTTGCAAGTTAGCATTATAATTAGTAGCTGGAGGGTACGTTTTTTTTTTTTTTGTGTGGTCGATGTGGATGTGGGGGTCAGGCCCTCTGTCAGTTCGCTGGTTAGTTTTTATTATCCCCAGAGAGGAGAAGTGGGCATGTGTTTGGCAGGTGAAAAGGGCGGATTCTGTTTCAGAGAATTAACGATGATCCCCATGGTCATCCCGTTCCTTTAATAATCCTTTACTTCATCAGCTGGAACTCCACCATGGTTCTATATACTCCTCTTTGTGTGGGAACAGGTAACTGGCTTGTTCCAAGAAGTATGCCGCAGAGCTTTTCAATTAACCAGTACGTTGAAAATTATTTGCAGGTGTTCAGCATTTGACCATAATTGTGATAACGTGTGTTTGTGCCTCCTGAAACCAAAGAAGGCTGCGACGGACATAACTATGCTGAGGAGTAGCTGACTTGGTGTTGCCTATTTTTGTTTGTGGAGACTGACAAGAAGCCATTCTTCTAAGTATCATCCCACCACCATTTTTCCATTGTTTTAAAATGCAGGGAAATTTTGCAAGTTAGCATTATAATTAGTAGCTGGAGGGTACCGTTTTTTTTGTGTGTGTGGTCGATGTGGATGTGTTGGTCAGGCCCTCAGTCAGTTCCCCGGTTGGTTTTTATTATCCCCAGAGAGGAGAAGTGGGTATTAGTATGGCAGGTGAAAACTGCGGATCTGTTTCAGAGAATTAAACAGGATCCGCATGGTAATCCCGTTCCTTTAAGAATCCTTTGCTTCATGAGCTGGGAATCTACCATGGTTCTATATACTTGTCTATGCGTGGGCACAGGAAACTGGCTAGTTCCAAGAAGTATGCCTCAGAGCTTTTCAATTAACCACTATGTTGACAATCCTTTGCAGGTTTTCAGCGTTTCACCATAATTGTGATAACGTGTGTATGTGCCTACTGAAACCAAATATGGCTGCTACGGACATAACTATGCTGAGGCGTAGCTGACTTGGTGTTGCCTATTTTTGTCAGTGGAGACTGAGAAGAAGCCATTCTTCTAAGTATCATCCCACCATCATTTCTCCATTGTTTTAAAAAATGCAGGGAAATTTTGCAAATTGGCATTATAATTAGTAGCTGGAGGGTACTTTTTTCTTTTGTGGGGTCGGTCAGGATGGGTGTTCAGGCCCTCTGTCAGATCGCTGGTTTGTTTTTATTATCCCCAGATAAGCGTAGTGGGCATGTGTTTGGCAGGTGAAAAGTGCGGATTCTGTTTCAGAGAATTAAACAGGATTCGCATGGTCATCTCATTCCTTTAAGAATCCTTTGCTTCATCAGCTGGGATTCCACCATGGTTCTATATTCCCCTCTTTGCGTGGGAACAGGTAACTGGCTTGTTCCAAGAAGTATGTCGCAGAGCTTTTCAATTAACCACTACGTTGAAAATTATTTGCAGGTTTTCAGCGTTTCACCATAATTTTCATAAAGTTTGTATGTCCCTCCTGAAACCCAAGAAGGCTGCGACGGACATAACTATACTGAGGAGTAGCTGACTTGGTGTTGCCTATTTTTGTTAGTGGAGACTGACAAGAAGCCATTCTTCTAAGTATCATCCCACCACCATTTTTCCATTGTTTTAAAATGCAGGGAAATTTTGCAAGTTAGCATTATAATTAGTAGCTGGAGGGTACGGTTTTTTTTTTTGTGTGTGTGTGGTCGATGTGGATGGGGGGGGGTCAGGCCCTCTGTCAGTTCGCTGGTTAGTTTATATTATACCAAGAGAGGAGAAGTGGGCATGTGTTTGGCAAGTGAAAACGGCGGATTCTGTTTCAGAGAATTAACGATGATCCCCATGGTCATCCCTTTACTTTAATAATCCTTTACTTCATCAGCTGGAAATCCACCATGGTTCTCTATACTCCTCTTTGTGTGGGAACAGGTAACTGCCTTGTTCCAAGAAGTATGCCGCAGAGCTTTTCAATTAACCACTACGTTGAAAATTATTTGCAGGTTTTCAGCGTTTCACCATAATTTTGATAACGTTTGTATGTCCCTCCTGAAACCCAAGAAGGCTGCGACGGACATAACTATGCTGAGGAGTAGCTGACTTGGTGTTGCCTATTTTTGTTAGTGGAGACAGACAAGAAGCCATTCTTCTAAGTATGACCTCACCACCATTTTTCCATTGTTTTAAAATGCAGGGAAATTTTGCAAGTTAGCATTATAATTAGTAGCTGGAGGGTACGGTTTTTTTTTTGTGTGTGGTCGATGTGGATGGTGGGGGTCAGGCCCTCTGTCAGTTCGCTGGTTAGTTTTTATTATCCCCAGAGAGGAGAAGTGGGCATGTGTTTGGCAGGTGAAAAGGGCGGATTCTGTTTCAGAGAATTAACGATGATCCCCATGGTCATCCCTTTCCTTTAATAATCCTTTACTTCATCAGCTGGAAATCCACCATGGTTCTATATACTCCTCTTTGCGTGGGAACAGGTAACTGGCTTGTTCCAAGAAGTATGCCGCAGAGCTTTTCAATTAACCACTACGTTGAAAATTATTTGCAGGTGTTCAGCGTTTCACCATAATTGTGATAACGTTTGTTTGTGCCTCCTGAAACCCAAGAAGGCTGCGACGGACATAACTATGCTGAGGCGTAGCTGACTTGGTTTTGCCTATTTTTGTTAGTGGAGACTGACAGGAATCCATTCTTTTAAGTATCATCTCACCATCATTTTTCCATTGTATAAAAATGCAGGAAAATTTTGCAAGTTAGCATTATAATTAGTAGCTGGAGGCTACGGTGTTTTTTTTTTTTTTTTTTCCTGTGGGGTCGGTGTGGATGTGTTGGTCAGGCCCTCTGTCAGTTCCCCGGTTGGTTTTTATTAATCCCCGAGAGGAGAAGTGGGTATTAGTATGGCAGGTGAAAACTTCGGATCTGTTTCAGAGAATTAAACAGGATCCGCATGGTAATCCCGTTCCTTTAAGAATCCTTTGCTTCATCAACTGGGAATCCACCATGGTTCTATATACTTGTCTATGCGTGGGCACAGGAAACTGGCTAATTCCAAGAAGTATGCCTCAGAGCTTTTCAATTAACCAGTATGTTGACAAACCTTTGCAGGTTTTCAGCGTTTCACCATAATTGTGATAACGTGTGTATGTGCCTACTGAAACCAAATATGGCTGCTACGGACATAACTATGCTGAGGCGTAGCTGACTTGGTGTTGCCTATTTTTGTCAGTGGAGACTGACAAGAAGCCATTCTTCTAAGTATCATCCCACCATCATTTCTCCATTGTTTAAAAATGCAGGGAAATTTTGCAAATTGGCATTATAATTAGTAGCTGGAGGGTACTTTTTTGTTTTGTGGGGTCGGTCAGAATGGGTGTTCAGGCCCTCTGTCAGATCGCTGGTTTGTTTTTATAATCCCCAGAGAAGAGTAGTGGGCTTGTGTTTGGCAGGTGAAAAGTGCGGATTCTGTTTCAGAGAATTAAACAGGATCCGCATGGTCATCTCATTCCTTTAAGAATCCTTTGCTTCATCAGCTGGGATTCCACCATGTTTCTATATACTCCTCTACGCGTGGACACAGGTACCTGGCTTGTTCCAAGAAGTATGCTGGAGAGTTTTCAAATTAACCAGTACGTTGAAAATTATTTGCAGTTTTTCAGCGTTTCACCATAATTTTCATAACGTTTATATGTCACTCCTGAAACCCAAGAAGGCAGCGAAGGACATAACTATGCTGAGGAGTAGCTGACTTGGTGTTTCCTATTTTTGCTAGTGGAGACGGACAAGAAGCCATTCTTCTAAGTATGATCCCACCACCATTTTTCCATTGTTTTAAAATGCAGGGAAATTTTCCAAGTTAGCATTATAATTAGTAGCTGGAGGGTACGGTTTTTTTTTGTGTGTGTGGTCGATGTGGATGGGGGGTAGTTAGGCCCTCTGTCAGTTCGCTGGTTAGTTTTTTTTATCCCCAGAGAGGAGAAGTGGGCATGTGTTTGGCAGGTGAAAAGGGCGGATTCTGTTTCAGAGAATTAACGATGATCCCCATGGTCATCCCGTTCCTTTAATAATCATTTACTTCATCAGCTGGAAATCCACCATGGTTCTATATACTCCTCTTTGCGTGGGAACAGGTAACTGGCTTGTTCCAAGAAGTATGCCGCAGAGCTTTTCAATTAACCACTACGTTGAAAATTATTTGCAGGTGTTCAGCGTTTCACCATAATTGTGATAACGTGTGTTTGTGCCTCCTGAAACCCAAGAAGGCTGTGACGGACATAACTATGCTGAGGAGTAGCTGACTTGGTGTTGCCTATTTTTGTTAGAGGAGACTGTCAAGAAGCCATTCTTCTAAGTATCATCCCACCACCATTTTTCCATTGTTTTAAAATGCAGGGAAATTTTGCAAGTTAGCCTATTAGTAGCTGGAGGGTACGGTTTTTTTTTTTTTTGTATGGTCGATGTGGATGGTGGGGGTCAGGCCCTCTGTCAGTTCGCTGGTTAGTTTTTATTATCCCCAGAGAGGAGAAGTGGGCATGTGTTTGGCAGGTGAAAAGGGCAGATTCTGTTTCAGAGAATTAACAATGATCCCCATGGTCATCCCGTTCCTTTAATAATCCTTTACTTCATCAGCTGGAAATCCACCATGGTTCTATATACTGCTGTTTTCGTGGGAACAGGTAACTGGCTTGTTCCAAGAAGTATGCCGCAGAGCTTTTCAATTAACCACTACGTTGAAAATTATTTGCAGGTGTTCAGCGTTTCACCATAATTGTGATAACGTGTGTTTGTGCCTCCTGAAACCCAAGAAGGCTGCGACGGACATAACTATGCTGAGGAGTAGCTGACTTGGTGTTTCGTATTTTTGTTAGTGGAGACTGACAAGAAGCCATTCTTCTAAGTATCATCCCACCACCATTTTTCCATTGTTTTAAAATGCAGGGAAATTTTGCAAGTTAGCATTATAATTAGTAGCTGGAGGATACGGTGTTTTTTTTTTTTTTTTTTTCCTGTGGGGTCGGTGTGGATGTGTTGGTTAGGCCCTCTGTCAGTTCCCCGGTTGGTTTTTATTATCCCCAGAGAGGAGAAGTGGGTATTAGTATGGCAGGTGAAAACTGCGGATCTGTTTCAGAGAATTAAACGGGATCCGTATGGTAATCCCGTTCCTTTAAGAATCCTTTGCTTCATGAGCTGGGACTCCACCATGGTTCTATATACTTGTCTATGCGTGGGCACAGGAAACTGGCTAGTTCCAAGAAGTATGCCTCAGAGCTTTTCAATTAACCAGTATGTTGACAATCCTTTGCAGGTTTTCAGCGCTTCACCATAATTGTGATAACGTGTGTATGTGCCTACTGAAACCAAATATGGCTGCTACGGACATAACTATGCTGAGGCGTAGCTGACTTGGTGTTGCCTATTTTTGTCAGTGGAGACTGACAAGAAGCCATTCTTCTAAGTATCATCCCACCATCATTTCTCCATTGTTTAAAAATGCAGGGAAATTTTGCAAATTGGCATTATAATTAGTAGCTGGAGGGTACTTTTTTGTTTTGTGGGGTCGGTCAGGATGGGTGTTCAGGCCCTCTGTCAGATCGCTGGTTTGTTTTTATTATCCCAGAGAAGAGTAGTGGGCATGTGTTTGGCAGGTGAAAAGTGCGGATTCTGTTTCAGAGAATTAAACAGGATGCGCATGGTCATCTCATTCCTTTAAGAATCCTTTGCTTCATCAGCTGGGATTCCACCATGTTTCTATATACTCCTCTATGCGTGGGCACAGGTACCTGGCTTGTTCCAAGAATTATGCTGGAGAGTTTTCAAATTAACCAGTACGTTGAAAATTATTTGCAGGTTTTCAGCGTTTCACCATAATTTTGATAACGTTTGTATGTCCTTCCTGAAACCCAAGAAGGCTGCGACGGACATAACTATGCTGAGGAGTAGCTGACTTGGTGTTGCCTATTTTTGTTAGTGGAGACAGACAAGAAGCCATTCTTCTAAGTATGATCCCACCACCATATTTTCATTGTTTTAAAATGCAGGGAAATTTTGCAAGTTAGCATTATAATTAGTACCTGGAGGGTACGGTTTTTTTTTTGTGTGTTTGGTCGATGTGGATGGGGGGGGTCAGGCCCTCTGTCAGTTCGCTGGTTAGTTTTTATTATCCCCAGAGAGGAGAAGTGGGCATGTGTTTGGCAGGTGAAAAGGGCGGATTCTGTTTCAGAGAATTAACGATGATCCCCATGGTCATCCCGTTCCTTTAATAATCTTTACTTCATCAGCTGGAAATCCACCATGGTTCTGTATACTCCTCTTTGCGTGGGAACAGGTAACTGGCTTGTTCCAAGAAGTATGCCGCAGAGCTTTTCAATTAACCACTACGTTGAAAATTATTTGCAGGTGTTCAGCGTTTCACCATAATTGTGATAACGTGTGTTTGTGCCTCCTGAAACCCAAGAAGGCTGCGACGGACATAACTATGCTGAGGCGTAGCTGACTTGGTGTGGCCTATTTTTGTTAGTGGAGACTGACAAGAAGCCATTCTTCAAAGTATCATCCCACCACCATTTTTCCATTGTTTTAAAATGCAGGGAAATTTTGCAAGTTAGCATTATAATTAGTAGCTGGAGGGTACGGTTTTTCTGTTTTTTGTGTTGTCGATGTGGATAGGAGGGTCAGGCCCTCTGTCAGTTCGCTGGTTAGTTTTTATTATCCCCAGAGAGGAGAAGTGGGCATGTGTTTGGCAGGTGAAAAGGGCGGACTGTTTCAGAGAATTAACGATGATCCCCATGGTCATCCCGTTCCTTTAGTAACCTTTATTTCATCAGCTGGAAATCCACCATGGTTCTATATACTCCTCTTTGCGTGGGAACAGGTAACTGCCTTGTTCCAAGAAGTATGCCGCAGAGCTTTTCAATTAACCACTACGTTGAAAATTATTTGCAGGGGTTCAGCGTTTCACCATAATTGTGAGAACCTTTGTTTGTGCCCCCTGAAACCCAAGAAGGCTGCGACGGACATAAGTATGCTGAGGAGTAGCTGACTTGGTGTTGCCTATTTTTGTTAGTGGAGACTGACAAGAAGCCATTCTTCTAAGTATCATCCCACCACCATTTTTCCATTGTTTTAAAATGCAGGGAAATTTTGCAAGTTAGCATTATAATTAGTAGCTGGAGGGTACGGTTTTTTTTTTGTGTGTGTGTGGTCGATGTGGATGTGGGAGTCAGGCCCTCTGTTAGTTCGCTGGTTAGTTTTTATTATCCCCAGAGAGGAGAAGTGGGCATGTGTTTGGCAGGTGAAAAGGGCGGATTCTGTTTCAGAGAATTAACGATGATCCCCATGGTCATCCCGTTCCTTTAATAATCCTTTACTTCATCAGCTGGAAATCCACCATGGTTCTATATATTTGTCTATGCGTGGGCACAGGAAACTGGCTAGTTCCAAGAAGTATGCCTCAGAGCTTTTCAATTAACCAGTACGTTGAAAATTATTTGCAGGTGTTCAGCGTTTCACCATAATTGTTATAACGTGTGTTTGTGCCTCCTGAAACCCAAGAAGGCTGCGACGGACATAACTATGCTGAGGCGTAGCTGACTTGGTTTTGCCTATTTTTGTTAGTGGAGTCTGACAAGAATCCATTCTGGTAATTATCATCTCACCATCATTTTTCCATTGTTTAAAAAAGCAGGAAAATTTTGCAAGTTAGCATTATAATTAGTAGCTGGTGGCTACGGTGTTTTTTTCTTTTTTTTCCTGTGGGGTCGGTGTGGATGTGTTGGTCAGGCCCTCTGTCAGTTCGCTGGTTTGTTTTTATTATCCCCAGAGAGGACAAGTGGGTATTAGTATGGCAGGTGAAAACTGCGGATCTCTTTCAGAGAATTAAACAGGATCCGCATGGTAATCCCGTTCCTTTAAGAATCCTTTGCTTCATGAGCTGGGAATCCACCATGGTTCTATATACTCCTCTTTGCGTGGGAACAGGTAACTGGCTTGTTCCAAGAAGTATGCCTCAGAGCTTTTCAATGAACCAGTATGTTGACAATCCTTTGCAGGTTTTCAGCGTTTCACCATAATTGTGATAACGTGTGTATGTGCCTACTGAAACCAAATATGGCTGCTACGGACATAACTATGCTGAGGCGTAGCTGACTTGGTGTTGCCTATTTTTGTCAGTGGAGACTGACAAGAAGCCATTCTTCTAAGTATCATCCCACCATCATTTCTCCATTGTTTAAAAATGCAGGGAAATTTTGCAAATTGGCATTATAATTAGTAGCTGGAGGGTACTTTTTTGTTTTGTGGGGTCGGTCAGGATGGGTGTTCAGGCCCTCTGTCAGATCGCTGGTTTGTTTTTATTATCCCCAGAGAAGAGTAGTGGGCATGTGTTTGGCAGGTGAAAAGTGCGGATTCTGTTTCAGAGAATTAAACAGGATCCGCATGGTCATCTCATTCCTTTAAGCATCCTTTGCTTCATCAGCTGGGATTCCACCATGTTTCTATATACTCCTCTATGCGTGGGCACAGGTACCTGGCTTGTTCCAAGAATTATGCTGGAGAGTTTTCAAATTAACCAGTACGTTGAAAATTATTTGCAGGTTTTCAGCGTTTCACCATAATTTTGATAACGTTTGTATGTGCCTCCTGAAACCAAAGAAGGCTGCGACGGAAATAACTATGCTGAGGAGTAGCTGACTTGGTGTTGCCTATTTTTGTTAGTGGAGACAGACAAGAAGCCATTCTTCTAAGTATCATCCCACCACCATTTTTCCATTGTTTTAAAATGCTGGGAAATTTTGCAAGTTAGCATTATAATTAGTAGCTGGAGGGTACGGTTTTTTTTTTTTTTTGTGTGTGTGGTCGATGTGGATGGGGGGTCAGGCCCTCTGTCAGTTTGCTGGTTAGTTTTTATTATCCCCAGAGAGGAGAAGTGGGCATGTGTTTGGCAGGTGAAAAGGGCGGATTCTGTTTCAGAGAATTAACGATGATCCCCATGGTCATCCCGTTCCTTTAATAATCCTTTACTTAATCAGCTGGAAATCCACCATGGTTCTATATACTCCCCTTTGCGTGGGAACAGGTAACTGGCTTGTTCCAAGAAGTATGCCGCAGAGCTTTTCAATTAACCAGTACGTTGAAAATTATTTGCAGGTGTTCAGCGTTTCACCATAATTGTGATAACGTGTGTTTGTGCCTCCTGAAACCCAAGAAGGCTGCGATGGACGTAGCTATGCTGAGGAGTAGCTGACTTGGTTTTGCCTATTTTTGTTAGTGGAGACTGACAAGAAGCCATTCTTCTAAGTATCATCCCACCACCATTTTTCCATTGTTTTAAAATGCAGGGAAATTTTGCAAGTTAGCATTATAATTAGTAGCTGGAGGGTACGGTTTTTTTTTTTTTGTGTGTGTGGTCGATGTGTATGGGGGGGGGGTCAGGCCCTCTGTCAGTTCGCTGGTTAGTTTTTATTATCCCCAGAGAGGAGAAGTGGGCATGTGTTTGGCAGGTGAAAAGGGCGGATTCTGTTTCAGAGAATTAACGATGATCCCCATGGTCATCCCGTTCCTTTAATAATCCTTTACTTCATCAGCTGGAAATCCACCATGGTTCTATATACTCCTCTTAGCGTGGGAACAGATAACTGCCTTGTTCCAAGAAGTATGCCGCAGAGCTTTTCAATTAACCACTACGTTGAATATTATTTGCAGGTGTTCAGCGTTTCACCATAATTGTGAGAACCTTTGTTTGTGCCTCCTGAAACCCAAGAAGGCTGCGATGGACATAACTATGCTGAGGAGTAGCTGACTTGGTTTTGCCTATTTTTGTTAGTGGAGACTGACAAGAAGCCATTCTTCTAAGTATCATCCCACCACCATTTTTCCATTGTTTTAAAATGCAGGGAAATTTTGCAAGTTAGCATTATAATTAGTAGCTGGAGGGTACGTTTTTTTTTTTTTTGTGTGGTCGATGTGGATGTGGGGGTCAGGCCCTCTGTCAGTTCGCTGGTTAGTTTTTATTATCCCCAGAGAGGAGAAGTGGGCATGTGTTTGGCAGGTGAAAAGGGCGGATTCTGTTTCAGAGAATTAACGATGATCCCCATGGTCATCCCGTTCCTTTAATAATCCTTTACTTCATCAGCTGGAACTCCACCATGGTTCTATATACTCCTCTTTGTGTGGGAACAGGTAACTGGCTTGTTCCAAGAAGTATGCCGCAGAGCTTTTCAATTAACCAGTACGTTGAAAATTATTTGCAGGTGTTCAGCATTTGACCATAATTGTGATAACGTGTGTTTGTGCCTCCTGAAACCAAAGAAGGCTGCGACGGACATAACTATGCTGAGGAGTAGCTGACTTGGTGTTGCCTATTTTTGTTTGTGGAGACTGACAAGAAGCCATTCTTCTAAGTATCATCCCACCACCATTTTTCCATTGTTTTAAAATGCAGGGAAATTTTGCAAGTTAGCATTATAATTAGTAGCTGGAGGGTACCGTTTTTTTTGTGTGTGTGGTCGATGTGGATGTGTTGGTCAGGCCCTCAGTCAGTTCCCCGGTTGGTTTTTATTATCCCCAGAGAGGAGAAGTGGGTATTAGTATGGCAGGTGAAAACTGCGGATCTGTTTCAGAGAATTAAACAGGATCCGCATGGTAATCCCGTTCCTTTAAGAATCCTTTGCTTCATGAGCTGGGAATCTACCATGGTTCTATATACTTGTCTATGCGTGGGCACAGGAAACTGGCTAGTTCCAAGAAGTATGCCTCAGAGCTTTTCAATTAACCACTATGTTGACAATCCTTTGCAGGTTTTCAGCGTTTCACCATAATTGTGATAACGTGTGTATGTGCCTACTGAAACCAAATATGGCTGCTACGGACATAACTATGCTGAGGCGTAGCTGACTTGGTGTTGCCTATTTTTGTCAGTGGAGACTGAGAAGAAGCCATTCTTCTAAGTATCATCCCACCATCATTTCTCCATTGTTTTAAAAAATGCAGGGAAATTTTGCAAATTGGCATTATAATTAGTAGCTGGAGGGTACTTTTTTCTTTTGTGGGGTCGGTCAGGATGGGTGTTCAGGCCCTCTGTCAGATCGCTGGTTTGTTTTTATTATCCCCAGATAAGCGTAGTGGGCATGTGTTTGGCAGGTGAAAAGTGCGGATTCTGTTTCAGAGAATTAAACAGGATTCGCATGGTCATCTCATTCCTTTAAGAATCCTTTGCTTCATCAGCTGGGATTCCACCATGGTTCTATATTCCCCTCTTTGCGTGGGAACAGGTAACTGGCTTGTTCCAAGAAGTATGTCGCAGAGCTTTTCAATTAACCACTACGTTGAAAATTATTTGCAGGTTTTCAGCGTTTCACCATAATTTTCATAAAGTTTGTATGTCCCTCCTGAAACCCAAGAAGGCTGCGACGGACATAACTATACTGAGGAGTAGCTGACTTGGTGTTGCCTATTTTTGTTAGTGGAGACTGACAAGAAGCCATTCTTCTAAGTATCATCCCACCACCATTTTTCCATTGTTTTAAAATGCAGGGAAATTTTGCAAGTTAGCATTATAATTAGTAGCTGGAGGGTACGGTTTTTTTTTTTGTGTGTGTGTGGTCGATGTGGATGGGGGGGGGTCAGGCCCTCTGTCAGTTCGCTGGTTAGTTTATATTATACCAAGAGAGGAGAAGTGGGCATGTGTTTGGCAAGTGAAAACGGCGGATTCTGTTTCAGAGAATTAACGATGATCCCCATGGTCATCCCTTTACTTTAATAATCCTTTACTTCATCAGCTGGAAATCCACCATGGTTCTCTATACTCCTCTTTGTGTGGGAACAGGTAACTGCCTTGTTCCAAGAAGTATGCCGCAGAGCTTTTCAATTAACCACTACGTTGAAAATTATTTGCAGGTTTTCAGCGTTTCACCATAATTTTGATAACGTTTGTATGTCCCTCCTGAAACCCAAGAAGGCTGCGACGGACATAACTATGCTGAGGAGTAGCTGACTTGGTGTTGCCTATTTTTGTTAGTGGAGACAGACAAGAAGCCATTCTTCTAAGTATGACCTCACCACCATTTTTCCATTGTTTTAAAATGCAGGGAAATTTTGCAAGTTAGCATTATAATTAGTAGCTGGAGGGTACGGTTTTTTTTTTGTGTGTGGTCGATGTGGATGGTGGGGGTCAGGCCCTCTGTCAGTTCGCTGGTTAGTTTTTATTATCCCCAGAGAGGAGAAGTGGGCATGTGTTTGGCAGGTGAAAAGGGCGGATTCTGTTTCAGAGAATTAACGATGATCCCCATGGTCATCCCTTTCCTTTAATAATCCTTTACTTCATCAGCTGGAAATCCACCATGGTTCTATATACTCCTCTTTGCGTGGGAACAGGTAACTGGCTTGTTCCAAGAAGTATGCCGCAGAGCTTTTCAATTAACCACTACGTTGAAAATTATTTGCAGGTGTTCAGCGTTTCACCATAATTGTGATAACGTTTGTTTGTGCCTCCTGAAACCCAAGAAGGCTGCGACGGACATAACTATGCTGAGGCGTAGCTGACTTGGTTTTGCCTATTTTTGTTAGTGGAGACTGACAGGAATCCATTCTTTTAAGTATCATCTCACCATCATTTTTCCATTGTATAAAAATGCAGGAAAATTTTGCAAGTTAGCATTATAATTAGTAGCTGGAGGCTACGGTGTTTTTTTTTTTTTTTTTTCCTGTGGGGTCGGTGTGGATGTGTTGGTCAGGCCCTCTGTCAGTTCCCCGGTTGGTTTTTATTAATCCCCGAGAGGAGAAGTGGGTATTAGTATGGCAGGTGAAAACTTCGGATCTGTTTCAGAGAATTAAACAGGATCCGCATGGTAATCCCGTTCCTTTAAGAATCCTTTGCTTCATCAACTGGGAATCCACCATGGTTCTATATACTTGTCTATGCGTGGGCACAGGAAACTGGCTAATTCCAAGAAGTATGCCTCAGAGCTTTTCAATTAACCAGTATGTTGACAAACCTTTGCAGGTTTTCAGCGTTTCACCATAATTGTGATAACGTGTGTATGTGCCTACTGAAACCAAATATGGCTGCTACGGACATAACTATGCTGAGGCGTAGCTGACTTGGTGTTGCCTATTTTTGTCAGTGGAGACTGACAAGAAGCCATTCTTCTAAGTATCATCCCACCATCATTTCTCCATTGTTTAAAAATGCAGGGAAATTTTGCAAATTGGCATTATAATTAGTAGCTGGAGGGTACTTTTTTGTTTTGTGGGGTCGGTCAGAATGGGTGTTCAGGCCCTCTGTCAGATCGCTGGTTTGTTTTTATAATCCCCAGAGAAGAGTAGTGGGCTTGTGTTTGGCAGGTGAAAAGTGCGGATTCTGTTTCAGAGAATTAAACAGGATCCGCATGGTCATCTCATTCCTTTAAGAATCCTTTGCTTCATCAGCTGGGATTCCACCATGTTTCTATATACTCCTCTACGCGTGGACACAGGTACCTGGCTTGTTCCAAGAAGTATGCTGGAGAGTTTTCAAATTAACCAGTACGTTGAAAATTATTTGCAGTTTTTCAGCGTTTCACCATAATTTTCATAACGTTTATATGTCACTCCTGAAACCCAAGAAGGCAGCGAAGGACATAACTATGCTGAGGAGTAGCTGACTTGGTGTTTCCTATTTTTGCTAGTGGAGACGGACAAGAAGCCATTCTTCTAAGTATGATCCCACCACCATTTTTCCATTGTTTTAAAATGCAGGGAAATTTTCCAAGTTAGCATTATAATTAGTAGCTGGAGGGTACGGTTTTTTTTTGTGTGTGTGGTCGATGTGGATGGGGGGTAGTTAGGCCCTCTGTCAGTTCGCTGGTTAGTTTTTTTTATCCCCAGAGAGGAGAAGTGGGCATGTGTTTGGCAGGTGAAAAGGGCGGATTCTGTTTCAGAGAATTAACGATGATCCCCATGGTCATCCCGTTCCTTTAATAATCATTTACTTCATCAGCTGGAAATCCACCATGGTTCTATATACTCCTCTTTGCGTGGGAACAGGTAACTGGCTTGTTCCAAGAAGTATGCCGCAGAGCTTTTCAATTAACCACTACGTTGAAAATTATTTGCAGGTGTTCAGCGTTTCACCATAATTGTGATAACGTGTGTTTGTGCCTCCTGAAACCCAAGAAGGCTGTGACGGACATAACTATGCTGAGGAGTAGCTGACTTGGTGTTGCCTATTTTTGTTAGAGGAGACTGTCAAGAAGCCATTCTTCTAAGTATCATCCCACCACCATTTTTCCATTGTTTTAAAATGCAGGGAAATTTTGCAAGTTAGCCTATTAGTAGCTGGAGGGTACGGTTTTTTTTTTTTTTGTATGGTCGATGTGGATGGTGGGGGTCAGGCCCTCTGTCAGTTCGCTGGTTAGTTTTTATTATCCCCAGAGAGGAGAAGTGGGCATGTGTTTGGCAGGTGAAAAGGGCAGATTCTGTTTCAGAGAATTAACAATGATCCCCATGGTCATCCCGTTCCTTTAATAATCCTTTACTTCATCAGCTGGAAATCCACCATGGTTCTATATACTGCTGTTTTCGTGGGAACAGGTAACTGGCTTGTTCCAAGAAGTATGCCGCAGAGCTTTTCAATTAACCACTACGTTGAAAATTATTTGCAGGTGTTCAGCGTTTCACCATAATTGTGATAACGTGTGTTTGTGCCTCCTGAAACCCAAGAAGGCTGCGACGGACATAACTATGCTGAGGAGTAGCTGACTTGGTGTTTCGTATTTTTGTTAGTGGAGACTGACAAGAAGCCATTCTTCTAAGTATCATCCCACCACCATTTTTCCATTGTTTTAAAATGCAGGGAAATTTTGCAAGTTAGCATTATAATTAGTAGCTGGAGGATACGGTGTTTTTTTTTTTTTTTTTTTCCTGTGGGGTCGGTGTGGATGTGTTGGTTAGGCCCTCTGTCAGTTCCCCGGTTGGTTTTTATTATCCCCAGAGAGGAGAAGTGGGTATTAGTATGGCAGGTGAAAACTGCGGATCTGTTTCAGAGAATTAAACGGGATCCGTATGGTAATCCCGTTCCTTTAAGAATCCTTTGCTTCATGAGCTGGGACTCCACCATGGTTCTATATACTTGTCTATGCGTGGGCACAGGAAACTGGCTAGTTCCAAGAAGTATGCCTCAGAGCTTTTCAATTAACCAGTATGTTGACAATCCTTTGCAGGTTTTCAGCGCTTCACCATAATTGTGATAACGTGTGTATGTGCCTACTGAAACCAAATATGGCTGCTACGGACATAACTATGCTGAGGCGTAGCTGACTTGGTGTTGCCTATTTTTGTCAGTGGAGACTGACAAGAAGCCATTCTTCTAAGTATCATCCCACCATCATTTCTCCATTGTTTAAAAATGCAGGGAAATTTTGCAAATTGGCATTATAATTAGTAGCTGGAGGGTACTTTTTTGTTTTGTGGGGTCGGTCAGGATGGGTGTTCAGGCCCTCTGTCAGATCGCTGGTTTGTTTTTATTATCCCAGAGAAGAGTAGTGGGCATGTGTTTGGCAGGTGAAAAGTGCGGATTCTGTTTCAGAGAATTAAACAGGATGCGCATGGTCATCTCATTCCTTTAAGAATCCTTTGCTTCATCAGCTGGGATTCCACCATGTTTCTATATACTCCTCTATGCGTGGGCACAGGTACCTGGCTTGTTCCAAGAATTATGCTGGAGAGTTTTCAAATTAACCAGTACGTTGAAAATTATTTGCAGGTTTTCAGCGTTTCACCATAATTTTGATAACGTTTGTATGTCCTTCCTGAAACCCAAGAAGGCTGCGACGGACATAACTATGCTGAGGAGTAGCTGACTTGGTGTTGCCTATTTTTGTTAGTGGAGACAGACAAGAAGCCATTCTTCTAAGTATGATCCCACCACCATATTTTCATTGTTTTAAAATGCAGGGAAATTTTGCAAGTTAGCATTATAATTAGTACCTGGAGGGTACGGTTTTTTTTTTGTGTGTTTGGTCGATGTGGATGGGGGGGGTCAGGCCCTCTGTCAGTTCGCTGGTTAGTTTTTATTATCCCCAGAGAGGAGAAGTGGGCATGTGTTTGGCAGGTGAAAAGGGCGGATTCTGTTTCAGAGAATTAACGATGATCCCCATGGTCATCCCGTTCCTTTAATAATCTTTACTTCATCAGCTGGAAATCCACCATGGTTCTGTATACTCCTCTTTGCGTGGGAACAGGTAACTGGCTTGTTCCAAGAAGTATGCCGCAGAGCTTTTCAATTAACCACTACGTTGAAAATTATTTGCAGGTGTTCAGCGTTTCACCATAATTGTGATAACGTGTGTTTGTGCCTCCTGAAACCCAAGAAGGCTGCGACGGACATAACTATGCTGAGGCGTAGCTGACTTGGTGTGGCCTATTTTTGTTAGTGGAGACTGACAAGAAGCCATTCTTCAAAGTATCATCCCACCACCATTTTTCCATTGTTTTAAAATGCAGGGAAATTTTGCAAGTTAGCATTATAATTAGTAGCTGGAGGGTACGGTTTTTCTGTTTTTTGTGTTGTCGATGTGGATAGGAGGGTCAGGCCCTCTGTCAGTTCGCTGGTTAGTTTTTATTATCCCCAGAGAGGAGAAGTGGGCATGTGTTTGGCAGGTGAAAAGGGCGGACTGTTTCAGAGAATTAACGATGATCCCCATGGTCATCCCGTTCCTTTAGTAACCTTTATTTCATCAGCTGGAAATCCACCATGGTTCTATATACTCCTCTTTGCGTGGGAACAGGTAACTGCCTTGTTCCAAGAAGTATGCCGCAGAGCTTTTCAATTAACCACTACGTTGAAAATTATTTGCAGGGGTTCAGCGTTTCACCATAATTGTGAGAACCTTTGTTTGTGCCCCCTGAAACCCAAGAAGGCTGCGACGGACATAAGTATGCTGAGGAGTAGCTGACTTGGTGTTGCCTATTTTTGTTAGTGGAGACTGACAAGAAGCCATTCTTCTAAGTATCATCCCACCACCATTTTTCCATTGTTTTAAAATGCAGGGAAATTTTGCAAGTTAGCATTATAATTAGTAGCTGGAGGGTACGGTTTTTTTTTTGTGTGTGTGTGGTCGATGTGGATGTGGGAGTCAGGCCCTCTGTTAGTTCGCTGGTTAGTTTTTATTATCCCCAGAGAGGAGAAGTGGGCATGTGTTTGGCAGGTGAAAAGGGCGGATTCTGTTTCAGAGAATTAACGATGATCCCCATGGTCATCCCGTTCCTTTAATAATCCTTTACTTCATCAGCTGGAAATCCACCATGGTTCTATATATTTGTCTATGCGTGGGCACAGGAAACTGGCTAGTTCCAAGAAGTATGCCTCAGAGCTTTTCAATTAACCAGTACGTTGAAAATTATTTGCAGGTGTTCAGCGTTTCACCATAATTGTTATAACGTGTGTTTGTGCCTCCTGAAACCCAAGAAGGCTGCGACGGACATAACTATGCTGAGGCGTAGCTGACTTGGTTTTGCCTATTTTTGTTAGTGGAGTCTGACAAGAATCCATTCTGGTAATTATCATCTCACCATCATTTTTCCATTGTTTAAAAAAGCAGGAAAATTTTGCAAGTTAGCATTATAATTAGTAGCTGGTGGCTACGGTGTTTTTTTCTTTTTTTTCCTGTGGGGTCGGTGTGGATGTGTTGGTCAGGCCCTCTGTCAGTTCGCTGGTTTGTTTTTATTATCCCCAGAGAGGACAAGTGGGTATTAGTATGGCAGGTGAAAACTGCGGATCTCTTTCAGAGAATTAAACAGGATCCGCATGGTAATCCCGTTCCTTTAAGAATCCTTTGCTTCATGAGCTGGGAATCCACCATGGTTCTATATACTCCTCTTTGCGTGGGAACAGGTAACTGGCTTGTTCCAAGAAGTATGCCTCAGAGCTTTTCAATGAACCAGTATGTTGACAATCCTTTGCAGGTTTTCAGCGTTTCACCATAATTGTGATAACGTGTGTATGTGCCTACTGAAACCAAATATGGCTGCTACGGACATAACTATGCTGAGGCGTAGCTGACTTGGTGTTGCCTATTTTTGTCAGTGGAGACTGACAAGAAGCCATTCTTCTAAGTATCATCCCACCATCATTTCTCCATTGTTTAAAAATGCAGGGAAATTTTGCAAATTGGCATTATAATTAGTAGCTGGAGGGTACTTTTTTGTTTTGTGGGGTCGGTCAGGATGGGTGTTCAGGCCCTCTGTCAGATCGCTGGTTTGTTTTTATTATCCCCAGAGAAGAGTAGTGGGCATGTGTTTGGCAGGTGAAAAGTGCGGATTCTGTTTCAGAGAATTAAACAGG
Source organism: Eulemur rufifrons (assembly GCF_041146395.1). NCBI lineage: Eukaryota > Metazoa > Chordata > Mammalia > Primates > Lemuridae > Eulemur > Eulemur rufifrons. The sequence goes on from NW_027182874.1 coordinate 665,405, forward strand.
ATCCGCATGGTCATCTCATTCCTTTAAGCATCCTTTGCTTCATCAGCTGGGATTCCACCATGTTTCTATATACTCCTCTATGCGTGGGCACAGGTACCTGGCTTGTTCCAAGAATTATGCTGGAGAGTTTTCAAATTAACCAGTACGTTGAAAATTATTTGCAGGTTTTCAGCGTTTCACCATAATTTTGATAACGTTTGTATGTGCCTCCTGAAACCAAAGAAGGCTGCGACGGAAATAACTATGCTGAGGAGTAGCTGACTTGGTGTTGCCTATTTTTGTTAGTGGAGACAGACAAGAAGCCATTCTTCTAAGTATCATCCCACCACCATTTTTCCATTGTTTTAAAATGCTGGGAAATTTTGCAAGTTAGCATTATAATTAGTAGCTGGAGGGTACGGTTTTTTTTTTTTTTTTGTGTGTGTGGTCGATGTGGATGGGGGGTCAGGCCCTCTGTCAGTTTGCTGGTTAGTTTTTATTATCCCCAGAGAGGAGAAGTGGGCATGTGTTTGGCAGGTGAAAAGGGCGGATTCTGTTTCAGAGAATTAACGATGATCCCCATGGTCATCCCGTTCCTTTAATAATCCTTTACTTAATCAGCTGGAAATCCACCATGGTTCTATATACTCCCCTTTGCGTGGGAACAGGTAACTGGCTTGTTCCAAGAAGTATGCCGCAGAGCTTTTCAATTAACCAGTACGTTGAAAATTATTTGCAGGTGTTCAGCGTTTCACCATAATTGTGATAACGTGTGTTTGTGCCTCCTGAAACCCAAGAAGGCTGCGATGGACGTAGCTATGCTGAGGAGTAGCTGACTTGGTTTTGCCTATTTTTGTTAGTGGAGACTGACAAGAAGCCATTCTTCTAAGTATCATCCCACCACCATTTTTCCATTGTTTTAAAATGCAGGGAAATTTTGCAAGTTAGCATTATAATTAGTAGCTGGAGGGTACGGTTTTTTTTTTTTTTGTGTGTGTGGTCGATGTGGATGGGGGGGGGGTCAGGCCCTCTGTCAATTCGCTGGTTAGTTTTTATTATAACCAGAGAGGAGAAGTGGGCATGTGTTTGGCAGGAGAAAAGGGCGGATTCTGTTTCAGAGAATTAACGATGAGCCCCATGGTCATCCCGTTCCTTTAATAATCCTTTACTTCATCACCTGGAAATCCACCATGGTTCTATATACTCCTCTTTGCGTGGGAACAGGTAACTGGCTTGTTCCAAGAAGTATGCAGCAGAGCTTTTCAATTAACCACTACGTTGAAAATTATTTGCAGGTGTTCAGCGTTTCACCATAATTGTGATAACGTTTGTTTGTGCCTCCTGAAACCAAAGAAGGCTGCGACGGACATAACTATGCTGAGGAGTAGCTGACTTGGTGTTGCCTATTTTTGTTAGTGGAGACTGACAAGAAGCCATTCTTCTAAGTATCATCCCACCACCATTTTTCTATTGTTTTAAAATGCAGGGAAATTTTGCAAGTTAGCATTATAATTAGTAGCTGGAGTGTACGGTTTTTTTTTTGTGTGTGTGTGGTCCATGTCAATGGGGGGGTCAGGCCCTCTGTCAGTTCGCCGGTTAGTTTTTATTATCCCCAGAGAGGAGAAGTGGGCATGTGTTTGGCAGGTGAAAAGGGCGGATTCTGTTTCAGAGAATTAACGATGATCCCCATGGTCATCCCGTTCCTTTAATAATCCTTTACTTCATCAGCTGGAAATCCACCATGGTTCTATATACTCCTCTTTGCGTGGGAACAGGTAACTGGCTTGTTCCAAGAAGTATGCCGCAGAGCTTTTCAATTAACCAGTACGTTGAAAATTATTTGCAGGTGTTCAGCGTTTCACCATAATTGTGATAACGTTTGTTTGTGCCTCCTGAAACCCAAGAAGGGTGCGACGGACATAACTATGCTGAGGAGTAGCTGACTTGGTGTTGCCTATTTGTGTTAGTGGAGACTGACAAGAAGCCATTCTTCTAGGTATGATCCCACCACCATTTTTCCATTGTTTTAAAAGGCATGGAAATTTTGCAAGTTAGCATTATAATTAGTAGGTGGAGGGTACGGTTTTTTTTTTGTGTGTGTGGTCGATGTGGATACGGGTGTCAGGCCCTCTGTCAGTTCGTTGGTTAGTTTTTATTATCCCCAGAGATGAGAAGTGGGCATTTGTTTGGCAGGTGAAAAGGGCGGATTCTGTTTCAGAGAATTAACGATGATCCCCATGGTCATCCCGTTCCTTTAATAATCCTTTACTTCATCAGCTGGAAATCCACCATGGTTCTATATACTCCTCTTTGCGTGGGAACAGGTAACTGGCTTGTTCCAAGAAGTATGCCTCAGAGCTTTTCAATTAACCACTACGTTGAAAATTATTTGCAGGTGTTCAGCGTTTCACCATAATTGTGATAACTTTTCTTTGTGCCTCCTGAAACCCAAGAAGGCTGTGACGGACATAAGTATGCTGAGGCGTAGCTGACTTGGTTTTGCCAATTTTTGTTAGTGGAGACTGACAAGAAACCATTCTTCGAAGTATCATCTCACCATCATTTTTCCATTGTTTAAAATTGCTTGAAAATTCTGCAAGTTAGCATTATAATTAGTAGCTGGAGGCTACCGTGTTTTTTTTTTTTTTCCCTGTGGGTTCAGTGTGGATGTGTTGGTCAGGACCTCTGTCAGTTCGCTGGTTTGTTTTTATTTTCCCCAGACAGGAGAAGTAGGTATTATTATGGCAGGTGAAAACTGCGGATCTGTTTCAGAGAATTAAACAGGATCCGCATGGTAATCCCGTTCCTTTAAGAATCCTTTGCTTCATGAGCTGGGAATCCACCATGGTTCTATATACTTCTGTATGCGTGGGCACAGGAAGCTTGCTTGTTCCAAGAAGTATGCCTCAGAGCTTTTCAATTAACCAGTATGTTGAAAATCCTTTGCAGGTTTTCAGCGTTTCACCATAATTGTTATAACGTGTGTATGTGCCTACTGAAACCAAATATGGCTGCTACGGACATAAGTATGCTGAGGCGTAGCTGACTTGGTGTTGCCTATTTTTGTCAGTGGAGACTGACAAGAAGCCATTCTTCTAAGTATCATCCCACCATCATTTCTCCATTGTTTAAAAATGCAGGGAAATTTTGCAAATTGGCATTATAATTAGTAGCTGGAGGGTACTTTTTTTTTTCTGGGGTCGGTCAGGATGGGTGTTCAGGCCCTCTGTCAGATCGCTGGTTAGTTTTTATTATCCCCAGAGAAGAGTAGTGGGCATGTGTTTGGCAGGTGAAAAGTGCAGATTCTGTTTCAGAGATTTAAACAGCATCCGCATGGTCATCTCATTCCTTTAAGAATCCTTTGCTTCATCAGCTGGGATTCCACCATGTTTCTATATACTCCTCTATGCGTGGGCACAGGTACCTGGCTTGTTCCAAGAAGTATGCTGGAGAGTTTTCAAATTAACCAGTACGTTGAAAATTATTTGCAGGTTTTCAGCGTTTCCCCATAATTTTGATAACGTTTGTATGTGCCTTCTGAAACCCAAGAAGGCTGCGACGGACATAACTATGCCGAGGAGTAGCTGACTTGGTGTTGCCTATTTTTGCTAGTGGAGACTGACAAGAATCCATTCTTCTAAGTATGATCTCACCATCATTTTTCCATTGTTTAAAAATGCAGGAAAATTTTGCAAGTTAGCATTATAATTATTAGCTGGAGGCTACGGTGTTTTTTTGTTTTTTTTTCCTGTGGGGTCGGTGTGGATGTGATCGTCAGGCCCTCTGTCAGTTCGCTGGTTTATTTTTATTATCCCCAGAGAGGAGAAGTGGGTATTAGTATGGCAGGTGAAAACTGCGGATCTGTTTCACAGAATTAAACAGGATCCGCATGGTAATCCCGTTCCTTTAAGAATCCTTTGTTTCATGAGCTGGTAATCCACCATTGTTCTATATACTTCTCTATGCCTGGGCACAGGAAACTGGCTTGTTCCAAGAAGTATGCCTTAGAGCTTTTCAATTAACCAGTATGTTGAAAATCCTTTGCAGGTTTTCAGCGTTTCACCATAATTGTGATAACGTGTGTATGTGCCTACTGAAACCAAATATGGCTGCTACGGACATAACTATGCTGAGGCGTAGCTGACTTCGTGTTGCCTATTTTTGTTAGTGGAGACTGACAAGAAGCCATTCTTCTAAGTATCATCTCACCATCATTTTTCCATTGTTTAAAAAGGCTGGAAAATTTTGCAAGTTAGCATTATAATTAGTAGCTGGAGGCTACGGAGTTTTTTTTCTTTTTTTCCTGTGGGGTTGGTGGGGATGTGTTGGTCAGGACCTCTGTCAGTTCGCTGGTTTGTTTTTATTATCCCCAGAGAGGAGAAGTGGGTATTAGTATGGCAGGTGAAAACTGCGGATCTGTTTCAGAGAATTAAACAGGATCCGCATGGTAATCCCGTTCCTTTAACAATCCTTTGCTTCATGAGCTGGGAATCCACCATGGTTCTATATACTACTCTATGCGTCGGCACAGGAAACTGGCTTGTTCCAAGAAGTATGCCTCAGAGATTTTCAATTAACCAGTATGTTGAAAATCCTTTGCAGGTTTTCAGCGTTTCACCATAATTGTGATAACGTGTGTATGTGCCTACTGAAACCAAATATGGCTGCTACGGACATAACTATGCTGAGGCATAGCTGACTCGGTGTTGCCTATTTTTGTCAGTGGAGACTGACAAGAAGCCATTCTTCTAAGTATCATCCTACCATCATTTCTCCATTGTTTAAAAATGCAGGGAAATTTTGCAAATTGGCATTATAATTAGTAGCTGGAGAGTACTTTTTTTTTTTGTGTGGTCGGTCAGGATGGGTGTTCAGGCCCGCTGTCAGATCGCTGGTTAGTTTTTATTATCCCCAGAGAAGAGTAGTTGTCATGTGTTTGGCAGGTGAAAAGTGCGGATTCTGTTTCAGAGAATTAAACAGGATCCGCATGGTCATCTCATTCCTTTAAGAATCCTTTGCTTCATCAGCTGGGATTCCACCATGTTTCTATATACTCCTCTATGCGTGGGCACAGGTACCTGGCTTGGTCCAAGAAGTATGCTGGAGAGTTTTCAAATTAACCTGTACGTTGAAAGGTATTTGCAGGTTTTCAGCGTTTCACCATAATTTTGATAACGTTTGTATGTGCCTCCTGAAACCCAAGAAGGCTGTGACGGACATAACTATGCTGAGGAGTAGCTGACTTGGTGTTGCCTATTTTTGTTAGTGGAGACAGACAAGAAGCCATTCTTCTAAGTATCATCCCACCACCATTTTTCCATTGTTTTAAAATGCAGGAAAATTTTGCAAGTTAGCATTATAATTAGTAGCTGGAGGGTACGGTTTTTCTTTTTATGCGGTCGATGTGGATGGGGGGTCAGGCCCTCTGTCAATTCGCTGGTTAGTTTTTATTATCCCCAGAGAGGAGAAGTAGGCATGTGTTTGGCAGGTGAAAAGTTCGGATTCTGTTTCAGAGAATGAAACAGGATCCGCATGCTCATCCTGTTCCTTTAGGAAACTTTTGCTTCATCATCTGGGAATCCACCGTGGTTCTATATACCCCTCTATGTTTGGGCACAGGTAACTGGCTTGTTCCAAGAAGTATGCCGCAGAGCTTTTCAATTAAGCAGTACGTTGAAAATTATTTGCAGGTTTTCAGCGTTTCACCATAATTCTTATAACATTTGTATGTGTCTCCTGAAACCCAATATGGCTGCCACGAACATAAGTATGCTGAGGCGTAGCTGACTTCCTGTTGCCTATTTTTGTTAGTGGAGACTGACAAGAAGCCATTCTTCTAAGTATGATCCCACCATCATTTTTCCATTGTTTAAAAATGCAGGGAAATTTTGCAAGTTATCATTATAATTAGTAGCTGGGGGGTACTTTTTTTTTTTTTTGTGGGTTCAGTGTGGATGGATTGGTTAGGCCCTCTGTCAGTTCGCTGGTTTGTTTTTATTATCCCCAGAGAGAAGAAGTGGGTATTAGTATGGCAGGTGAAAACTGCGGATCTGTTTCAGAGAATTAAACAGGATCCGCATGGTAATCCCGTTCCTTTAAGAATCCTTTGCTTCATGAGCTGGGAATCCACCATGGTTCTATATACTTCTCTATGAGTGGGCACAGGAAACTGCCTTGTTCCAAGAAGTATGCCTCAGAGCTTTTCAATTAACCAGTATGTTGACAATCCTTTGCAGGTTTTCAGCATTTCACCATAATTGTGATAACGTATGTGCCTACTGAAACCAAATATGGCTGCTACGGACATAACTATGCTGAGGCATAGCTGACTTGGTGTTGCCTATTTTTGTCAGTGGAGACTGACAAGAAGCCATTCTTCTAAGTATCATCCCACCAAAATTTCTGCATTGTTTAAAAATGCAGGGAAATTTTGCAAATTGGCATTATAATTAGTAGCTGGAGGGTACATTTTTTTTGTGGGGTCGGTCAGGATGGGTGTTCCGACCCTCTGTCAGATCCCTGGTTTGTTTTTATTATCCCCAGAGAAGAGTAGTGGGCATGTGTTTGGCAGGTGAAAAGTGCGGATTCTGTTTCAGAGAATTAAACAGGATCCGCATGGTCATCTCATTCCTTTTAGAATCCTTTGCTTCATCAGCTGGGATTCCACCATGTTTCTATATACTCCTCTATGCCTGGGCACAGGTACCTGGCTTGTTCCAAGAAGTATGCTGGAGAGTTTTCAAATTAACCAGTACGTTGAAAATTATTTGCAGATTTTCAGCGTTTCACCAAAATTTTGATAACGTTTGTATGTGCCTCCTGAAACCCAAGAAGGCTGCGCCGGACATAACTATGCTGAGGAGTAGCCGACTTGGTGTTGCCTATTTTTGTTAGTGGAGACAGAAAAGAAGCCATTCTTCTAAGTATCATCCCACCACCATTTTTCCATTGTTTTAAAATGCAGGGAAATTTTGCAAGTTAGCATTATAATTAGTAGCTGGAGGTAACGGTTTTTCTTATGTGTGTGGTCGATGTGGATGGGGGGGTCAGGCCCTTTGTCAGTTCGCTGGTTAGTTTTTATTATCCCCTGAGAGGAGAAGTGGGCATGTGTTTGGCAGGTGAAAAGTTCGGATTCTGTTTCAGAGAATGAAACAGGATCCGCATGCTCATCCCGTTCCTTTAGGAAACTTTTGCTTAATCAGCTGGGAATCCACCATGGATCTGTATACTCCTCTATTTTTGGGCACAGGTAACTGGCTTGTTCCAAGAAGTATGCCGCAGAGCTTTTCAATTAAGCAGTACGTTGAAAATTATTAGCAGGTTTTCAGCGTTTCACCATAATTTTGATAACGTTTGTATGTGCCTCCTGAAACCGAAGAGGCTGCGACGGACATAACTATGCTGAGGAGTAGCTGACTTGGTGTTGCCTATTTTTGTTAGTGGAGACAGACTAGAAGCCATTCTTCTAAGTATCATCCCACCACCATTTTTCCATTGTTTTAAAGTGCAGGGAAATTTTGCAAGTTAGCATTATAATTAGTAGCTGGAGGGTACGGTTTTTTTGTGTGTGTGTTCGATGTGGATGAGGGGGTCAGGCCCTCTGTCAGTTCGCTGGTTAGTTTTTATTATCCCCAGAGAGGAGAAGTGGGCATGTTTTTGGCAGGTGACAAGGGCGGATTCTGTTTCAGAGAATTAACGATGATCCCCATGTTTATCCCGTTCCTTTAATAATCCTTTACTTCATCAGCTGAAAATCCACCATGGTTCTATATACTCCTCTTTGCGTGGGAACAGGTAACTGCCTTGTTCCAAGAAGTATGCCGCAGAGCTTTTCAATTAACCACTACGTTGAAAATTATTTGCAGGTGTTCAGCATTTCACCATAATTGTGATAACGTTTGTTTGTGCCTCCTGAAACCCAAGAAGGCTGCAACGGACATAACTATGCTGAGGAGTAGCTCACTTGGTTTTGCCTATTTTTGTTACTGGAGACTGACAAGAAGCCATTCTTCTAAGTATCATCCCACCACCATTTTTCCATTGTTTTAAAATGCAGGGAAATTTTGCAAGTTAGCATTATAATTAGTAGCTGGAGGGTACGGTTTTTTTTTTTGTGTGTGTGGTCGATGTGGATGGGGGGGGGGGTCAGGCCCTCTGTCAGTTCTCTGGTTAGTTTTTATTATCCCCAGAGAGGAGAAGTGGGCATTTGTTTGGCAGGTGAAAAGGGCAGATTCTGTTTCAGAGAATTAACGATGATCCCTATGGTCATCCCGTTCCTTTAATAATCCTTTACTTCATCAGCTGGAAATCCACCATGGTTCTATATACTCCTCTTTGCGTGGGAACAGGTAACTGGCTTGTTCCAAGAAGTATGCCGCAGAGCTTTTCAATTAACCAGTACGTTGAAAATTATTTGCAGGTGTTCAGCGTTTCACCATAATTGTGATAACGTTTGTTTGTGCCTCCTGAAACCCAAGAAGGCTGCGACGGACAGAACTATGCTGAGGCGTAGCTGACTTGGTTTTGCCTATTTTTGTTAGTGGAGACTGACAAGAATCCATTCCTCTAAGTATCATCTCACCATCACTTTTCCATTGTTTAAAAATGCAGGAAAGTTTTGCAAGTTAGCATTATAATTAGTAGCTGGAGGCTACGGTGTTTTTTTTTTTTTTTCCTGTGAGGTCGGTGTGGATGTGTTGGTCAGGCCCTCTGTCAGTTCGCTGGTTTGTTTTTATTATCCCCAGAGAGGAGAAGTGCGTATTAGTATGGCAGGTGAAAACTGCGGATCTGTTTCAGAGAATTAAACAGGATCCGCATGGTAATCCCGTTCCTTTAAGAATCCTTTGCTTCATGAGCTGGGAATCCACCATGGTTCTATATACTTATCTATGCGTGGGCACAGGAAACTGGCTAGTTCCAAGAAGCATGCCTCAGATCTTTTCAGTTAACCAGTATGTTGAAAATCCTTTGCAGGTTTTCAGCGTTTCACCATAATTGTGATAACGTGTGTATGTGCCTACTGAAACCAAATATGGCTCCTACGGACATAACTATGCTGAGGCGTAGCTGACTTGGTGTTGCCTATTTTTGTCAGTGGAGACTGACAAGAAGCCATTCTTCTAAGTATCATCCCACCATCATTTCTCCATTGTTTAAAAATGCAGGGAAATTTTGCAAATTGGCATTATAATTAGTAGCTGGAGGGTACTTTTTTGTTTTGTGGGGTCGGTCAGGATGGGTGTTCAGGCCCTCTGTCAGATCGCTGGTTTGTTTTTATTATCCCCAGAGAAGAGTAGTGGGCATGTGTTTGGCAGGTGAAAAGTGCGGATTCTGTTTCAGAGAATTAAACAGGATCCGCATGGTCATCTCATTCCTTTAAGCATCCTTTGCTTCATCAGCTGGGATTCCACCATGTTTCTATATACTCCTCTATGCGTGGGCACAGGTACCTGGCTTGTTCCAAGAATTATGCTGGAGAGTTTTCAAATTAACCAGTACGTTGAAAATTATTTGCAGGTTTTCAGCGTTTCACCGTAATTTTGATAACGTTTGTATGTGCCTCCTGAAACCCAAGAAGGCTGCGACGGAAATAACTATGCTGAGGAGTAGCTGACTTGGTGTTGCCTATTTTTGTTAGTGGAGACAGACAAGAAGCCATTCTTCTAAGCATGATCCCACCACCATTTTTCCATTGTTTTAAAATGCAGGGAAATTTTGGAAGTTAGCATTATAATTAGTAGCTTGAGGGTACGGTTTTTTTTTTGTGTGTGGTCGATGTGGATGGGGGGGGTAAGGCCCTCTGTCAGTTCGCTGGTTAGTTTTTATCATCCCCAGAGAGGAGAAGTGGGCATGTGTTTGGCAGGTGAAAAGGGCGGATTCTGTTTCAGAGAATTAACGATGATCCCCATGGTCATCCCTTTCCTTTAATAATCCTTTACTTCATCAGCTGGAAATCCACCATGGTTCTATATACTCCTCTTTGCGTGGGAACAGGTAACTGGCTTGTTCCAAGAAGTATGCCGCAGAGCTTTTCAATTAACCAGTACGTTGAAAATTATTTGCAGGTGTTCAGCGTTTCACCATAATTGTGATAACGTTTGTTTGTACCTCCTGAAACCCAAGAAGGCTGCGACGGACATAAGTATGCTGAGGAGTAGCTGACTTGGTGTTGCCTATTTTTGTTAGTGGAGACTGACAAGAAGAGATTCTTCTAAGTATCATCCCACCACCATTTTTCCATTGTTTTAAAATGCAGGGAAATTTTGCAAGTTAGCATTATAATTAGTAGCTGGAGGGTACGGTTTTTTTTTTTTTGTGTGTGTGTGGTCGATGTGGATGGGGGGTCAGGCCCTCTGGCAGTTTGCTGGTTAGTTTTTATTATCCCCAGAGAGGAGAAGTCGGCATGTGTTTGGCAGGTGAAAAGGGCGGATTCTGTTTCAGAGAATTAACGATGATCCCCATGGTCATCCCGTTCCTTTAATAATCCTTTACTTCATCAGCTGGAAATCCACCATGGTTCTATATACTCCCCGTTGCGTGGGAACAGGTAACTGGCTTGTTCCAAGAAGTATGCCGCAGAGCTTTTCAATTAACCAGTACGTTGAAAATTATTTGCAGGTGTTCAGCGTTTCACCATAATTGTGATAACGTTTGTTTGTGCCTCCTGAAACCCAAGAAGGCTGCGACGGACATAACTATGCTGAGGCGTAGCTGACTTGGTTTTGCCTATTTTTGTTAGTGGAGACTGACAAGAATCCATTCTTCTAAGTATCATCTCACCATCATTTTTCCATTGTTTAAAAATGCAGGAAAGTTTTGCAATTTAGCATTATAATTAGTAGCTGGAGGTTACGGTGTTCTTTTTTTTTTTTCCTGTGGGGTCGGTGTGGATGTGTTGGTCAGGCCCTCTGTCAGTTCGCTGGTTTGTTTTTATTATCCCCAGAGAGGAGAAGTGGGTATTAGTATGGCAGATGAAAACTGCGGATCTGTTTCAGAAAATTAAACAGGATCCGCCTGGTAATCCCGTTCCTTGAAGAATCCTTTGCTTCATGAGCTGGGAATCCACCATGGTTCTATATACTTCTCTATGCATGGGCACAGGAAACTGGCTAGTTCCAAGAAGCATGCCTCAGATCTTTTCAGTTAACCAGTATGTTGAAAATCCTTTGCAGGTTTTCAGCGTTTCACCGTAATTGTGATAACGTGTGTATGTGCCTACTGAAACCAAATATGGCTCCTACGGACATAACTATGCTGAGGCCTAGCTGACTTGGTGTTGCCTATTTTTGTCAGTGGAGACTGACAAGAAGCCATTCTTCTAAGTATCATCCCACCATCATTTCTCCATTGTTTAAAAATGCAGGGAAATTTTGCAAAGTGGCATTATAATTAGTAGCTGGAGGGTACTTTTTTGTTTTGTGGGGTCGGTCAGGATGGGTGTTCAGGCCCTCTGTCAGATCGCTGGTTTGTTTTTATTATCCCCAGAGAAGAGTAGTGGGCATGTGTTTGGCAGGTGAAAAGTGCGGATTCTGTTTCAGAGAATTAAACAGGATCCGCATGGTCATCTCATTCCTTTAAGCATCCTTTGCTTCATCAGCTGGGATTCCACCATGTTTCTATATACTCCTCTATGCGTGGGCACAGGTACCTGGCTTGTTCCAAGAATTATGCTGGAGAGTTTTCAAATTAACCAGTACGTTGAAAATTATTTGCAGGTTTTCAGCGTTTCACCGTAATTTTGATAACGTTTGTATGTGCCTCCTGAAACCCAAGAAGGCTGCGACGGAAATAACTATGCTGAGGAGTAGCTGACTTGGTGTTGCCTATTTTTGTTAGTGGAGACAGACAAGAAGCCACTCTTCTAAGCATGATCCCACCACCATTTTTCCATTGTTTTAAAATGCAGGGAAATTTTGCAAGTTAGCATTATAGTTAGTAGCTGGAGGGTATGGTTTTTTTGTGTGTGCCGTCGATGTGGATGGGGGGTTCAGGCCCTCTGTGAGTTCGCTTGTTAGTTTTTATTATCCCCAGAGAGGAGAAGTGGGCATGTGTTTGGCAGGTGAAAAGGGCGGATTCTGTTTCAGAGAATTAACGATGATCCCCATGGTCATCCCGTTCCTTTAATAATCCTTTACTTCATCAGCTGGAAATCCACCATGGTTCTATATACTCCTCTTTGCGTGGGAACAGGTATATGGCTTGTTCCAAGAAGTATGCCGCAGAGCTTTTCAATTAACCACTACGTTGAAAATTATTTGCAGGTGTTCAGTGTTTCACCATAATTGTGATAACGTTTGATTGTGCCTCCTGAAACCCAAGAAGGCTGCGACGGACATAACTATGCTGAGGCGTAGCTGACTTGGTGTTGCCTATTTTTGTTAGTGGAGACTGACAAGAAGCCATTCTTCTAAGTATCATCCCACCACCATTTTCCCATTGTTTTAAAATGCAGGGAAATTTTGCAAGTTAGCATTATAATTAGTAGCTGGAGGGTACGGTTTTTTTTTTTTGTGTGGTCGATGTGGATGGAGGGGTCAGGCCCTCTGTCAGTTCGCTGATTAGTTTTTATTATCCCCAGAGAGGAGAAGTGGGCATGTGGTTGGCAGGTGAAAAGGGCGGATTCTGTTTCAGAGAATTAACGATGATCCCCATGGTCATCCCGTTCCTTCAATAATCCTTTACTTCATCAGCTGGAAATCCACCATGGTTCTATATACTCCTCTTTGCGTGGGAACAGGTAACTGGCTTGTTCCAAGAAGTATGCCGCAGAGCTTTTCAATTAACCAGTACGTTGAAAATTATTTGCAGGTGTTCAGCGTTTCACCATAATTGTGATAACGTTTGTTTGTGCCTCCTGAAACCCAAGATGGCTGCCACGAACATAACTATGCTGAGGCGTAGCTGACTTGGTTTTGCCAATTTTTGTTAGTGGAGACTGACAAGAATCCATTCTTCTAAGTATCATCTCACCATCATTTTTCCATTGTTTAAAAATGCAGGAAAATTTTGCAAGTTAGCATTATAATTAGTAGCTGGAGGCTACGGTGTTTTTTTTTTTTTTTCCTGTGGGGTCGGGGTGGATGTGTTTGTCTGGCCCTCTGTCAGTTCGCTGGTTAGTTTTTGTTATCCCCAGAGAGGAGAAGTGGGCATGTGTTTGGCAGGTGAAAAGGGCGGATTCTGTTCAGCGAATTAAAGATGATCCCCATGGTCATCCCGTTCCTTTAATAATCCTTTACTTCATCAGCTGGAAATCCACCATGGTTCTATATACTCCTCTTTGCGTGGGAACAGGTAACTGGCTTGTTCCAAGAAGTATGCCGCAGAGCTTTTCAATTACCCACTACGTTGAAAATTATTTGCAGGTGTTACCCTAACCCTAACCCTAACCCTAACCCTAACCGTTAAACCTGAGAGTAACCTTTAAACCTAACCCTAATCCCTAACCCTAAGCCCTCACCCTAACACTAAACTTCATCCTTAACCCTAACCAGAATCCTAACCCTAAATCTAATTCTCAGACTTCTTGCTATCTTAGAGTTTAGAAATCCTGCAATCCTCCCATGCCATGCGTGAAAGGAGGCTCTACCACTGTGTCCTGCATGAAACCCACGGGCCCATACCCAGAGTATGATAGAGTGGGTTCCCGGGTACAATCCCAGCCCCCTAAACTCCCCCGCCCGCCTAATGCCGACAGGGCCCGTGCGCTAATCATAAACAATACCTTTAACAGATAACCCTAACCCTGAACATAACACCCAACCCTGTTCCTATTTCTCCCCTTAACACGTAAACCTCACCGTGCGCCTAACTTTAACCTCTTATCCTAACGTGAATGCATAACCCATTTCCTGAGAACAACCCCTATCCCATAATTCTAACCCTATCTCCTAGTCATCACTGTGACACCTAATCCCTAACCCTAATTCTAAACCGCTAACCCTAACCGTAACCCTACCTACAACCCTAACACTGACAGTAACCCTTATTCTAACCCCAACGCTATGCCTAACAAAAACCCTAACCCTTGACCCTAACCCTTCACCCTAACCCCTAAGCCTTACCCTAACCCTTAACCCTAATCCTAATCCTAAACATTAAACCTAACCCTAGCTCTTAAAGCTAACCCTAAACCTTACCCTCACGACTAGACCTAACCCTGACACTAACCTAACACCTAACCCTAACCAGAACCCCTAAAGCTAACCCTGAACCCTATTCCTAACCCCAGCAGTAAACTTTAACCCTAAACTTAAGCCCAACCCGTAACCCTAATCCTATCCTTTTACCCTAAAACTAACCCCTAAACCTAAACCCTATACCTTACCCTAACTCTAACCCCAATCCTAATTCTAACGATACCCCTTCATAAAACACTAACTCCTAACCACTAACCCTAACACTAACCAAAAACCATAATCACTAATCCCTAACCCTAACGCTTAACCTTTACCCAAACCGTTAACCCTCACCCTAAATCTTAACACTGACCCTAACCTTAACCTTTAACTCTAAGCCTAACCCTTAACCCTACAGTAAGGAAGACCCTTAATGCTAATGGGACCCCTTATCCCTAACCTTAACACTACAGCTAAAAGTAACCCTAACCTTGGATCCTTAAACTTGACCCCTAACACTTACTTTAACCCCAAACCCTAACCCTAATCCTAAGCATTAAACCTAACCCTATCTCTTAACCCTAACGCTAGCCCTTACCCTAACGCCTAGATCTAACCCTAAATCTAACCCACCGCCTATTCCTAACCTTAAGCCCTAATGCTAACACTAACCCTGAACCCTAAACCTACCCGTAACCCTTAACACTAACCCTATCCGTGAACCTTAACCCTGACCCTAACCATTACCCGCACCCAAGCATTTAACTCTGATTCTAACCCTAATCCTTAATGATAAACCTAACACTAAGCCCTAACCCTAAGCCCAACACTTAACCCTAATCCTATCCCTTAACCCTAACCCTAACCCTAATGCTACCCCCTAAACGTAACCCTAACCGTGACCAGTAAACCTAACCCTAACCTCTAACACAAACCATAGCACATAACTCTAACCCTAAAACTAACCCTAACCCTAACCCTAAACCCTAACTCTTAACCTCAACTCTAAGCGTTAACTCTCACGCTAACCTTTAATCCTAACCCTAATCCTAATCTTCAACCCTAAACCTAACACTTAACCCTAACCCTGTACCAAACCCTAACCCCTCATCTTAACCCTAACCGTAAACCTCAACTCTAAACCAAAGTGTAACCGTTAAACCTGACAGTAACCTTTAACCCTAACCCTAATCCCTAACCCTAAGCCCTCACCCTAACAATAAACTTCATCCTTAACCCTAACCAGAATCCTAACCCTAAATCTAATTCTCAGACTTCTTGCTTTCTTAGAGTTTAGAAAGCCTGCAATCCTCCCATGCCATGCGTGAAAGGAGGCTCTACCACTGTGTCCTGCATGAAACCCACGGGCCCATACCCAGAGTATGATAGAGTGGGTTCCCGGGTACAGTCCCAGCCCCCTAAACTCCCCCCGCCCGCCTAATGCAGACAGGGCCCGTGCGCTAAGCATAAACAATACCTTTAACAGATAACCCTAACCCTGAACATAACACCCAACCCTGTTCCTATTTCTCCCCTTAACACGTAAACCTCACCGTGCGCCTAACTTTAACCTCTTATCCTAACGTTAATGCATAACCCATTTCCTGAGAACAACCCCTATCCCATAATTCTAACCCTATCTCCTAGTCATCACTGTGACACCTAATCCCTAACCCTAATTCTAAACCGCTAACCCTAACCGTAACCCTACCTACAACCCTAACACTGACAGTAACCCTTACTTCTAAACCCAACACTATGCCTAACAAAAACCCTAACCCTTGACCCTAACCCTTCACCCTAACCCCTAAGCCTTCCCCTAACCCTTAACCCCAATCCTAATCCTAACCATTAAACCTAACCCTAGCTCTTAAAGCTAACCCTAAACCTTACCCTCACGACTAGACCTAACCCTGACACTAACCTAACACCTAACCCTAACCAGAACCCCTAAAGCTAACCCTGAACCCTATCCCTAAACCCAGCAGTAAACTTTAACCCTAAACCTAAGCCCAACCCGTAACCCTAATCCTATCCTTTTACCCTAAAACTAACCCCTAAACCTAACCCCTATACCTCACCCTAACTCTAACCCCAATCCTAATTCTAACCATACCCCTTCATAAAACACTAATTCATAACCGCTAACCCTAACACTAACCAAAAACCCTAATCAATAATCCCTAACCGTAATGATTAACCTTTACCCAAACCGTTAACCCTCACCCTAAATCTTAACACTGACCCTAACCTTAACCTTTAACTCTAAGCCTAACCCTTAATGCTACAGGAAGGAAGACCGTTAATGCTAATGGAATCCCTTATCCCTAACCCTAACACTACAGCTAAAAATAACACTAACCTTCGATCCTTAAACCTAACCCCTAACACTTACTTTAACCGCAAACCCTAACCCTAATCCTAAGCATTAAACCTAACCCTATCTCTTAACCCTAACGCTAGCCCTTACCCTAACGCCTAGATCTAACCCTAAATCTAACCTACCGCCTAATCTTAACCTTAAGCACTAATGCTAACACTAACCCTGAACCCTATACCTACCCGTAATCCTTAACACTAACCCTATCCGTGAATCTTAACCCTGACCCTAACCATTACCCGCACCCAAGCATTTAACCCTGACCCTAACCCTAATCCTTAAAAATAACCCTAACACTAAACCCTAACCTAACCCAACACTTATCCCTTATCCTATCCCTTAAACCTAACCCTAACCCTAATGCTACCCCCTAAACGTAACCCTAACCGTGACCAGTAAACCTAACCCTAACCTCTAACACAAACCATAGCACATAACTCTAACCCTAATACTAACCCTAACCCTAACCCTAACCCTAAACCCTAACTCTTAACCTTAACCCTAAGCGTTAACTCTCACGCTAACCTTTAATCCTAACCCTAATCCTAATCTTCAGCCCTAAACCTAACACTTAACCCTAACCCTGTACCAAACCCTAACCCCTCATCTTAACCCTACCGTAAACCTCAACCCTAAACCAAAGTGTAACCGTTAAACCTAAGAGTAACCTTTAACCCTAACCCTGTTCCCTAACCCTAAGCCCTCACCCTAACACTAAACTTCATCCTTAACCCTAACCAGAATCCTAACCCTAAACCTAATTTTCAGACTTTCTTGCTTCCTTAGAGTTTAGAAAGCCTGCAATCCTCCCATGCCATGCGTGAAAGGAGGCTCTACCACTGTGTCCTGCATGAAACCCACGGGCCCATACCCTGACTATGATAGAGTGGGTTCCTGGGTACAATCCCAGCCCCCTAAACTCCCCCCGCCCGCCTAATGCAGACAGGGCCCGTGCGCTAAGCATAAACAATACCTTTAACAGATAACCCTAACCCTGAACATAACACCCAACCCTGTTCCTATTTCTCCCCTTAACACGTAAACCTCACTGTGCGCCTAACTTTATCCTCTTATCCTAACGTTAATGCATAACCTATTTCCTGAGAACAACGCCTATCCCATAATTCTAACCCTATCTCCTAGTCATCACTGTGACACCTAATCCCTAACCCTAATTCTAAACCGCTAACCCTAACCGTAACCCTACCTACAACCCTAACACTGACAGTAACCCTTAATTCTAACCCCAACGCTATGCCTAACAAAAACCCTAACCCTTGACCCTAAGCCTTCACCCTAACCCCTAAGCCTTACCCTAACCCTTAACCCTAATCTTAATCCTAACCATTAAAACTAACCCTAGCTCTTAAAGCTAACCCTAAACCTTACCCTCACGACTAGACCTAACCCTGACACTAACCTAACACCTAACCCTAACCAGAACCCCTAAAGCTAACCCTGAACCCTATCCCTAACCCTAGCAGTAAACTTTAACCCTAAACCTTAGCCCAACCCGTAACCCTAATCCTATCCTTTTACCCTAAAACTAACCCCTAAACCTAACCCCTATACCTCACCCTAATTCTAACCCCAATCCTAATTCTAACCATACCCCTTCATAAAACACTAACTCCTAACCGCTAACCCTAACAATAACCAAAAACCCTAATCACTAATCCCTAACCCTAACGCTGAACCTTTACCCTAACCGTTAACCCTCACCCTAAATCTTAACACTGACCCTAACCTTAACCTTTAACTCTAAGCCTAACCCTTAACCCTACAGTAAGCAAGACCCTTAATGCTAATGGGATCCCTTATCCCTAACCCTAACACTACAGCTAAAAATAACCCTAACCTTGGATCCTTAAACCTAACCCCTAACACTTACTCTAACCCCAAACCCTAACCCTAATCCTAAGCATTAAACCTAACCCTATCTCTTAACCCTAACGCTAGCCCTTACCCTAACGCCTAGATCTAACCCTAAATCTAACCTACCGCCTAATCCTAACCTTAAGCCCTAATGCTAACTCTAACCCTGAACCCTATACCTACCCGTAACCCTTAACACTAACCCTATCCGTGAACCTTAACCCTGACCCTAAGGATTACCCGCACCCAAGCATATAACCCTGACACTTCCCCTAATCCTTAATGATAACCCTAACACTAAACCCTAACCCTAAGCCCAACCCTTATCCCTAAACCTATCCCTTAACCCTAAGCCTAACCCTAATGCTACCCCCTAAACGTAACCCTAACCGTGACCAGTAAACCTAACCCTAACCTCTAACACAAACCATAGCACATAACTCTAACCCTAAAACTAACCCTTACTCTAACCCTAAACCCTAACTCTTAACCTTAACCCTAAGCGTTAACTCTCACGCTAACCTTTAATCCTAACCCTAATCCTAATCTTCAACCCTAAACCTAACACTTAACCCTAACCCTGTACCAAACCCTAACCCCTCATCTTAACCCTAACCGTAAACCTCAACCCGAAACCAAAGTGTAACCGTTAAACTTAAGAGTAACCTTTAACCCTAACCCTAATCCCTAACCCTAAGCCCTCACCCTAACACTAAACTTCATCCTTAACCCTAACCAGAATCCTAACCCTAAATCTAATTCTCAGACTTCTTGCTTTCTTAGAGTTTAGAAAGCCTGCAATCCTCCCATGCCATGCGTGAAAGGAGGCTCTACCACTGTGTCTGCATGAAACCCACGGGCCTATACCCAGAGTATGATAGAGTGGGTTCCCGGGTACAATCCCAGCCCCCTAAACTCCCCCCGCCCGCCTAATGCAGACAGGGCCCGTGCGCTAACCATAAACAATACCTTTAACAGATAACCCTAACCCTGAACGTAACACCCAACCCTGTTCCTATTTCTCCCCTTAATACGTAAACCTCACCGTGTGCCTAACTTTAACCTCTTATACTAACGTTAATGCATAACGCATTTCCTGAGAACAACCCCTAACCCATAATTCTAACCCTATCTCCTAGTGATCACTGTGACACCTAATCCCTAACCCTAATTCTAAACCGCTAACCCTAACCGTAACCCTACCTACAACCCTAACACTGACAGTAACCCTTACTTCTAACCCTAACGCTATGCCTAATAAAAACCCTAAACCTTCACCCTAACCCCTAAGCCTTCCCCTAACCCTTAACCCTAATCCTAATCCTAACCATTAAACCTAACCCTAGCTCTTAAAGCTAACCCTAAACCTTACCCTCACGACTAGACCTAACCCTGACACTAACCTAACACCTAACCCTAACCAGAACCCCTAAAGCTAACCCTGAACCCTATCCCTAACCCTAGCAGTAAACCTTAACCCTAAACCTAAGCCCAACCCGTAACCCTAATCCTATCCTTTTACCCTAAAACTAACCCCTAAACCTAACCCCTACACCTCACCCTAACTCTAACCCCAATCCTAATTCTAACCATACCCCTTCATAAAACACTAACTCCTAACCGCTAACCCTAACACTAACCAAAAACCCTAATCACTAATCCCTAACCCTAACGCTTAACATTTACCCTAACCGTTAACCCTCACCCTACATCTTAACACTGACCCTAACCTTAACCTTTAACTCTAAGCCTAACCCTTAACCCTACAGTAAGGAAGACCCTTAATGCTAATGGGATCCCTTATCCCTAACCCTAACACTACAGCTAAAAATAACCCTAACCTTTGATCCTTAAACCTAACCCCTAACACTTACTTTAACCCATAACCCTAACCCTAATCCTAAGCATTAAACCTAACCCTGTCTCTTAACCCTAACGCTAGCCCTTACCCTAACGCCTAGATCTAACCCTAAATCTAACCTACCGCCTAATCCTAACCTTAAGCCCTAATGCTAACTCTAACCCTGAACCCTAAACCTACCCGTAACCCTTAACACTAACCCTATCCGTGAACCTTAACCCTGACCCTAACCATTACCCGCACCCAAGCATTTAACCCTGACCCTACCCTAATCCTTAATGATAAACCTAACACTAAACCCTAAACCTAAGAACAACACTTAACTCTAATCCTATCCCTTAACCCTAACCCTAACCCTAACCCTAATGCTAACCCCTAAACGTAACCCTCACCGTGACCAGTAAACCTAACCCTAACCTCTAACACAAATCATAGCACATAACTCTAACCCTAAAACTAACCCTAACCCTAACCCTAACCCTAAACCCTAACACTTAACCTTAACTCTAAGCGTTAACTCTCACGCTAACCTTTAATCCCAACCCTAATCCTAATCTTCAACCCTAAACCTAAAACTTAACCCTAACCCTGTACCTAACCCGAACCCCTCATCTTAACCCTAACCGTAAACCTCAACCCTAAACCAAAGTGTAACCGTTAAAACTAAGAGTAACCTTTAACCCTAACCCTAATCCCTAACCCTAAGCCCTCACCCTAACACTAAACTTCATCCTTAACCCTAACCAGAATCCTAATCCTAAATCTAATTCTCAGACTTCTTGCTTTCTTAGAGTTTAGAAAGCCTGCAATCCTCCCATGCCATGCGTGAAAGGAGGCTCTACCATTGTGTCCTGCATGAAACCCACGGGCCCATACCCAGAGTATGATAGAGTGGGTTCCCGGGTACAATCCCAGCCCCCTAAACTCCACCCGCCCGCCTAATGCAGACAGGGCCCGTGCGCTAAGCATAAACAATACCTTTAACAGATAACCCTAACCCTGAACATAACACCCAACCCTGTTCCTATTTCTCCCCTTAACACGTAAATCTCACCGTGCGCCTAACTTTAACCTCTTATCCTAACGTTAATGCATAACCCATTTCCTGAGAACAACCCCTATCCCGTATTTCTAACCCTATCTCCTAGTCATCACTGTGACACCTAATCCCTAACCCTAATTCTAAACCGCTAACCCTAACCGTAACCCTACCTACAAACCTAACACTGACAGTAACCCTTACTTCTAACCCCAAGGCTATGCCTAACAAAAACCCTAACCCTTGACCCTAACCCTTCACCCTAACCCCTAAGCCTTACCCTAACCCTTAACCCTAATCCTAATCCTAACCATTAAACCTAACCCTAGCTCTTAAAGCTAACCCTAAACCTTACCCTCACGACTAGAGCTAACCCTGACACTAACCTAACACCTAACCCTAACCAGAACCCCTAAAGCTAACCCTGAACCCTATCCCTAACCCTACCAGTAAACTTTAACCCTAAACCTAAGCCCAATCCGTATCCCTAATCCTATCCTTTTACCCTAAAACTAACCCCTAAACCTAACCCCTATACCTCACCCTAACTCTAACCCCAATCCTAATTCTAACCATACCCCTTCATAAAACACTAACTCCTAACCGCTAACCCTAACACTAACCAAAATCCCTAATCACTAATCCCTAACCCTGACGCTTAACGTTTACCCTAACCGTTAACCCTCACCCTACATCTTAACACTGACCCTAACCTTAACCTTTAACTCTAAGCCTAACCCTTAACCCTACAGTAAGGAAGACCCTTATTGCTAATGGGATCCCTTATCCCTAACCCTAACACTACAGCTAAAAATAACCCTAACCTTTGATCCTAAAACCTAACCCCTAACACGTACTTTAACCCCAAAACCTAACCCTAATCCTAAGCATTAAATCTAACTCTGTCTCTTAACCCTAACGCTAGCCCTTACCCTAAGGCCTAGATCTAACCCTAAGTCTAACCTACCGCCTAATCCTAACCTTAAGCCCTAATGCTAACTCTAACCCTGAACCCTAAACCTACCCGTAACCCTTAACACTAACCCTATCCGTGAACCTTATCCCTGACCCTAACCATTACCCGCACCGAAGCATTTAACCTACCCCTAATCCTTAATGATAACCCTAATACTAAACCCTAACTCTAAGACCAACACTTAACCCTAATCCTATCCCTTAACCCTAACCCTAATGCTAACCCCTAAACGTAACCCTCACCGTGACCAGTAAACCTAAACCTAACCTCTAACACAAACCAAAGCACATAACTCTAACCCTAAATCGAACCCTAACCCTAACCCTAACCCTAAACCCTAACTCTTAACCTTAACCCTAAGCGTTAACTCTCACGCTAACCTTTAATCCTAACCCTAATCCTAATCTTCAACCCTAAACCTAAAATTTAACCCTAACCCTGTACCAAACCCTAACCCCTCATCTTAACCCTAACCGTAAACCTCAACCCGAAACCAAAGTGTAACCGTTAAACCTGAGAGTAACCTTTAAACCTAACCCTAATCCCTAACCCTAAGCCCTCACCCTAACACTAAACTTCATCCTTAACCCTAACCATAATCCTAACCCTAAATCTAATTCTCAGACTTCTTGCTTTCTTAGAGTTTAGAAAGCCTGCAATCCTCCCATGCCATGCGTGAAAGGAGGCTCTACCACTGTGTCCTGCATGAAACCCACGGGCCCATACCCAGAGTATGATAGAGTGGGTTCCCGGGTACAATCCCAGCCCCCTAAACTCCACCCGCCCGCCTAATGCAGACAGGGCCCGTGCGCTAAGCATAAACAATACCTTTAACAGATAACCCTAACCCTGAACATAACACCCAACCCTGTTCCTATTTCTCCCCTTAACACGTAAACCTCACCGTGCGCCTAACTTTAACCTCTTATCCTAACGTTAATGCATAACCCATTTCCTGACAACAACCCCTATCCCATAATTCTAACCCTATCTCCTAGTCATCACTGTGACACCTAATCCCTAACCCTAATTCTAAACCGCTAACCCTAACCGTAACCCTACCTACAACCCTAACACTGACAGTAACCCTTACTTCTAACCCCAACGCTATGCCTTACAAAAACACTAATCCTTGACACTAACCTTTCACCCTAACCCCTAAGCCTTACCCTAACCCTTAACCCTAATCCTAATCCTAACCATTAAACCTAACCCTAGCTCTTAAAGCTAACCCTAAACCTTACCCTCACGACTAGACCTAACCCTGACACTAACCTAACACCTAACCCTAACCAGAACCCCTAAAGCTAACCCTGAACCCTATCCCTAACCCTAGCAGTAAACCTTAACCCTAAACCTAAGCCCAACCCGTAACCCTAATCCTATCCTTTTACCCTAAAACTAACCCCTAAACCTAACCCCTATACCTCACCCTAACTCTAACCCCAATCCTAATTCTAACCATACCCCTTCATAAAACACTAACTCCTAACCGCTAACCCTAACACTAACCAAAAACCCTAATCACTAATCCCTAACCCTAACCCTTAACCTTTACCCTAACCGTTAACCCTCATCCCAAATCTTAACACTGACCCTAACCTTAACCTTTAACTCTAAGCCTAACCCTTAACCCTACAGTAAGGAAGACCCTTAATGCTAATGGGATCCCTTATCCCTAACCCTAACACTACAGCTAAAAATAACCCTAACCTTTGATCCTTAAACCTAACCCCTAACACTTACTTTAACCCCAAACCCTAACCCTAATCCTAAGCATTAAACCTAACCCTATCTATTAACCCTAACGCTAGCCCTTACCCTAACGCCTAGATCTAACCCTAAATCTAACCTACCGCCTAATCCTAACCTTAAGCCCTAATGCTAACTCTAACCCTGAACCCTAAACCTACCCGTAACCCTTATCACTAACCCTATCCGTCAACCTTAACCCTGACCCTAACCATTACCCGCACCCAAGCATTTAACCCTGACCCTACCCCTAATCCTTAATGATAACCCTAACACTAAACCCTAACCCTAAGCCCAACACTTATCCCTAATCCTATCCCTTAACCCTAACCCTAATGCTAACCCCTAAACGTAACCCTAACCGTGACCAGTAAACCTAACCCTAAACTCTAACAGAAACCATAGCACTAAAGTAACTAAAACTAACCCTATCCCTAACCCTAACCCTAAACCCTAACTCTTAACCTTAAACCTAAGCGTTAACTCTCACGCTAACCTTTAATCCTAACCCTAATCCTAATCTTCAACACTAAACCTAACACTTAACCCTAACCCTGTACCAAACCCTAACCCCTCATCTTAACCCTAACCGTAAACCTCAACCCTAAACCAAAGTGTAACCGTTAAACCTAAGAGTAACCTTTACCCTAACCCTAAGCCCTAACCCTAAGCACTCACCCTAACACTAAACTTCATCCTTAACCCTAACCATAATCCTAACCCTAAATCTAATTCTCAGACTTCTTGCTTTCTTAGAGTTTAGAAAGCCTGCAATCCTCCCATGCCATGCGTCAAAGGAGGCTCTACCACTGTGTCCTGCATGAAACCCACGGGCCCATACCCAGAGTATGATAGAGTGGGTTCCCGGATACAATCCCAGCCCCCTAAACTCCCCCCGCCCGCCTACTGCAGACAGGGCCCGTGCGCTAAGCATAAACAATACCTTTAACAGATAACCCTAACCCTGAACATAACACCCAACCCTGTTCCTATTTCTCCCCTTAACACGTAAACCTCACCGTGCGCCTAACTTTAACCTCTTATCCTAACGTTAATGCATAACCCGTTTCCTGAGAACAACCGCTATCCCATAATTCTAACCCTATCTCCTACTCATCACTGTGACACCTAATCCCTAACCCTAATTCTAAACCGCTAACCCTAACCGTAACCCTACCTACAACCCTAACACTGACAGTAACCCTTACTTCTAACCCCAACGCTATGCCTAACAAAAACCCTAACCCTTGACCCTAACCCTTCACCCTAACCCCTAAGCCTTACCCTAACCCTTAACCCTAATCCTAATCCTAACCATTAAACCTAACCCTAGCTCTTAAAGCTAACCCTAAACCTTACCCTCATGACTAGACCTAACCCTGACACTAACCTAACACCTAACACTAACCAGAACCCCTAAAGCTAACCCTGAACCCTATCCCTAACCCTAGCAGTAAACTTTAACCCTAAACCTAAGCCCAAACCGTAACCCTAATCCTATCCTTTTACCCTAAAACTAACCCCTAAACCTAACCCCTATACCTCACCCTAACTCTAACCCCAATCCTAATTCTAACCATACCCCTTCATAAAACACTAACTCCTAACCGCTAACCCTAACACTAACCAAAAACCCTAATCACTAATCCCTAACCCTAACGCTTAACCTTTACCCTAACCGTTAACCCTCACCCTAAATCTTAACACTGACCCTAACTTTAACCTTCAACTCTAAGCCTAACCCTTAACCCTACAGTAAGGAAGACCCTTAATGCTAATGGGATCCCTCATCCCTAACCCTAACACTACAGCTAAAAATAACCCTAACCTTTGATCCTTAAACCTAACCCCTAACACTTACTTTAACCCCAAACCCTAACCCTAATCCTAAGCAT
Source organism: Eulemur rufifrons (assembly GCF_041146395.1). Taxonomy (NCBI): domain Eukaryota; kingdom Metazoa; phylum Chordata; class Mammalia; order Primates; family Lemuridae; genus Eulemur; species Eulemur rufifrons. The sequence continues at coordinate 691,276 of NW_027182874.1, forward strand.
TAAACCTAACCCTATCTCTGAACCCTAACGTTAGCCCTTACCCTAATGCCTAGATCTAACCCTAAATCGAACCTACCGCCTAATCCTAATTTTAATCCCTAATGCTAACTCTAACCCTGAACCCTAAACCTACCCGTAACCCTTAACACTAACCCTATCCGTGAACCTTAACCCTGACCCTAACCATTACACGCACCCAAGCATTTAACCCTGACCCTACCCCTAATCCTTAATGATAACCCTAACACTAAACCCTGACCCTACTCCCAACACTTAACCCTAATCCTGTCCCTTAACCCTAACCCTAATGCTAAGCCCTAAACGTAACCCTCACCGTGACCAGTAAACCTGCCCTAAACTCTAACACAAACCATAGCACATAACTCTAACCCTAAAACGAACCCTAAACCTAACCCTAACTCCTAACTCTTAAGCTTAACCCTAAGCGTTAACTCTCACGCTAACCTTTAATCCTAACCCTAATCCTAATCAACCCTAAACCTAACACTTAACCCTAACCCTGTACCAAACCCTAACCCCTCATCTAAACCCTAACCGTAAACCTCAACCCTAAAAAAAAGTGTAAACGTTAACCCAAGAGTAACATTTAACCCTAACCCTAAGCCCTAACCCTAAGCCCTCACCCTAACACTAAACTTCATCCTTAACCCTAACCATAATCCTAACCCTAAATCTAATTCTCAGACTTCTTGCTTTCTTAGAGTTTAGAAAGCCTGCCATCCTCCCATGCCATGCGTGAAAGGAGGCTCTACCACTGTGTCCTGCATGAAACCCACGGGCCCATACCCAGAGTATGATAGAGTGGGTTCCCGGGTACAATCCCAGCCCCGTAAACTCCCCCGGCCCGCCTAATGCAGACCGGGCCCCAGCGCTAAGCATAAAAAATACCTTTAACAGATAACCCTAACCCTGAACATAACACCCAACCCTGTTCCTATTTCTCCCCTTAACACGTAAACCTCACCGTGCGCCTAACTTTAACCTCTTATCCTAACGTTAATGCATAACCCATTTCCTGAGAACAACCCCTATCCCATAATTCTAAACCTATCTCCTAGTCATCACTGTGACTCCTAATCCCTAACCCTAATTCTAAACCGCTAACCCTAACCGTAACCCTACCTACAACCCTAACACTGACAGTAACCCTTACTTCTAACCCCAACGCTATGCCTAACAAAAACACTAACCCTTTACCCTAACCCCTCACACTCACCCCTAAGACTTACACTAACCCTTAACCCTAATCCTAATCCTAACCATTAAACCTAACCCTAGCTCTTAAACTAACCCTAAACCTTACCCTCACGACTAGACCTAACCCTGACACTAACCTAACACCTAATCCTAACCAGAACCCCTAAAGCTAACCCTGAACCCTATCCCTAACCCTAGCAGTAAACTTTAACCTTAAACCTAAGCCCAACCCGTAACTCTAATCCTATCCTTTTACCCTAAAACTAACCCCTAAACCTAACCCCTATACCTCACCCTAACTCTAACCCCAATCCTAATTCTAACCATACCCCTTCATAAAACACTAACTCCTAACCGCTAACCCTAACACTAACCAAAAACCCTAATCACTAATCCCTAACCCTAATGCTTAACCTTTACCCTAACCGTTAACCCTCACCCTAAATCTTAACACTGACCCTAACCTTAACCTTTAACTCTAAGCCTAACCCTTAACCCTACAGTAAGGAAGACCCTTAATGCTAATGGGATCCCTTATCCCTAACCCTAACACTACAGGTAAAAATAACCCTAAGCTTTGATCCTTAAACCTAACCCCTAACACCTACTTTAACCGCAAACCCTAACCCTAATCCTAAGCATTAAACCTAACCCTATCTCTTAACCCTAACGCTAGCCCTTACCCTAACGCCTAGATCTAACCCTAAATCGAACCTACCGCCTAATCCTAACCTTAAGCCCTAATGCTAACTCTAACCCTGAACCCTAAAGCTACCCGTAACCCTTAACGCTAACCCTATCCGTGAACCTTAACCCTGACCCTAACCATTACCCGCACCCAAGCATTTAACCCTGACCCTACCCCTAATCCTTAATGATAACCCTAACACTAAACCCTCACCCTACGCCCAACACTTAACCCTAATCCTATCCCTTAACCCTAACCCTAACGCTAACCCCTAAACGTAACCCTCACCGTGACCAGTAAACCTAACCCTAACCTCTAACACAAACCATAGCACATAACTCTAACCCTAAAACGAACCCTAAACCTAACCCTAACCCTAAAAACTAACTCTTAACCTTAACCCTAAGCGTTAACTCTCACGCTAACCTTTAATCCTAACCCTAATCCTAATCTTCAGCCCTAAACCTAACACTTAACCCTAACCCTGTACCAAACCCTAACACCTCATCTTAACCCTAACCGTAAACCTCAACCCTAAACCAAAGTGTAACCGTTAAACCTAAGAGTAACCTTTAACCCTAACCCTAATCCCTAACCCTAACCCCTCACCCTAACACTAAACTTCATCCTTAACCCTAACCATAATCCTAACCCTAAATCTAATTCTCAGACTTCTTGCTTTCTTAGAGTTTAGAAAGCCTGCAATCCTCCCATGCCATGCGTGAAAGGAGGCTCTACCACTGTGTCCTGCATGAAACCCACGGGCCCATACCCAGAGTATGATAGAGTGGGTTCCCGGGTACAATCCCAGCCCCCTAAACTCCCCCCGCCCGCCTAATGCAGACAGGGCCCGTGCGCTAAGCATAAACAATACCTTTAACAGACAACCCTAACCCTGAACATAACACCCAACCCTGTTCCTATTTCTCCCCTTAACACGTAAACCTCACCGTGCGCCTAACTTTAACCTCTTATCCTAACGTTAATGCATAACCCATTTCCTGAGAACAACCCCTATCCCATAATTCTAACCCTATCTCCTAGTCATCACTGTGACACCTAATCCCTAACCCTAATTCTAAACCGCTAACCCTAACCGTAACCCTACCTACAACCCTAACACTGACAGTAACCCTTACTCTAACCCCAACGCTATGCCTAAAAAAACCCTAATCCTGCACCCTAACCCCTACGCCTTACCCTAGCCCTTAACCCTAATCCTAATCCTAACCATTAAACCTAACCCTAGCTCTTAAAGATAACCCTGAACCTTACCCTCACGACTAGACCTCACCCTGACAATAACCTAACACCTAATCCTAAGCAGAACCCCTAAAGCTAAGCCTGAAACCTATCCCTAACCCTAGCAGTAAACTTTAACCCTAAACCTAAGCCAAACCCGTAACCCTAATCCTATCCTTTTACCCTAAAACTAACCCCTAAACCTAACCCCTATACCTCACCCTAACTCTAACCCCAATCCTAATTCTAACCATACCCCTTCAGAAAACACTAACTCCTAACCGCTAACCCTAACACTAACCAAAAACCCTAATCACTAATCCCTAACCCTAACGCTTAACCTTTACTCTAACCGTTAACCCTCACCCTAAATCTTAACACTGACCCTAACCTTAACCTTTAACTCTAAGCCTAACCCTTAACCCTACAGTAAGGAAGACCCTTAATGCTAATGGGATCCCTTTTCCGTAACCCTAACACTACAGCTAAAAATAACAGTAACCTTTCATCCTTAAACCTAACCCCTAACACTTACTTTAACCCCAAACCCTAACCCTAATCCTAAGCATTAAACCTA